>NW_020799155.1:1349483-1366142 GCF_003259725.1 Athene cunicularia | reverse complement strand
ATGAAAAGGTGGCGGGAGCGCGCCCGGCCCGGGGGGCGCTCGGAGGAGGCGAGGGGGTGTCTCTCCCGGGGGGACCGGCGCCAGCTGACAAACTGCCGCCCGACACCCCCTCCCCGGGATGGAAAGCCCCGGCCACGGTCCCTCAGGGCAACGCGGCGTGGCCGTGGGGAAGCGTCGCGTCCCCTTCCCAGCGCAGGGGCGCCCTCGGAGGAAGCGAGCGGCTTCTCGGAGCTTCCTCTGAGCTTCCAAAGTTTGGGGGTGGGCGATGAGGGCTGCCCCTCGCCGCCGCCCCCAGGATGCCAACGGCCTCCATGAAGCCGGGCTTTGGCCCGCAGGGAGCCCCAGCCCCCGGCGGACGGGCCGCGCCGAGGCAAGGTGCAGGGGTCACTTTTTGTGCTTTACTCCTTGGAAATAAACGGCTTTGCCTCGAAGCCGGGCTGGGCTTCGCCCAGTCAACCTGATTTCCTCACGATGGCCGCCTCAGGAGGCCCCGATGGCCGAGCCGACCCCTTCGGCCCGCACGGAGGTCAACTAGTAAGCGTTGCAGGTTTGGGACACTGAAAACTGGTTTAGTGTGTAAGGCAACAGAGGAATTAAGAAAAATAATTTCTAATGCATCTGGCTCACTTGATAATAATCTTCATATAATCCAGTTCTTTTATTTCTCTCATAGTTAGATAAATCCGGTATTTCAAACTTCAGATAATCCCGTTGAGGCTACTTGTGCATTATAGCAGGACACCGACTGGGATTTGAGCTGCGTAAGCAACTCCTACACCATCGTGCACAAAACGACTGAAGTTAATACAGATTAGATAGCGACTCTAGCCTACTCAACAGCATTTGTTACAGGGATTTTAGTGTTTCCTATGTTGTAGTAGCCACAGTCATCTACAGAGTACCAGGACAAAGCCTGACAATGAACTCTGCAAAACAAGATTGATTTAGCTTCAGCAGCTTCAAGTCAAAACCAAGTTGTACAGAGAGGCAAAGCTGAGAGCACAGGGAAACTGGGAAACTAACCAAATACTCGCGTTGTAAGTTATGTAAAAATTGAAAGGAAAGGCCTGAGAGGGCACAAGACAGAGAGATCTGGCCTTGTCCAAACACTTAAAGATAAGAAGTAATATGCAAAAGCCTAGCTTGATGGAACTACCCATTTATGTAAAGCTGCTCACGCATAAATGTTTGCAGAATCAGGCTCATATTGAACAAACCATTGTAACAAAGTGAAACTGCCTTTTAAATTCAGAGATGAGTCTCTCGAGTATCTCTCATGAACAATATTATGCTCTCACAACAGAATTTTCTTCATAATCTTCCTTCTTGTTCAATTTTTAATGTTCCATAGCATAACAGATAGCAGAAATGCTCCTGCCAGCATAGGAATCAGTACCAGCAGACTCAAAGTGCCACCAGTGAAAATCCAGCTTGTGAACAGGGAACTCACAAAGCTCAGCTCAATGTAATTCAGTAGCGTAGGGTGTTTCTGTCACGGTGTTCCCTTAAGAACTGACTACTACTCAGGTTTAGTCTGCAGTTACTTTTCAAATGAAAGCAATCCCAAGCTCTTAGATGTGTTCTGAACTGAGGACAAAGTCTGTAAAATTGATGTCCTGTTACATTTGGAAGGAATTGCTATGAGAGCGCCTGCTTACTTATTTCAGTAATGAAACCTTAAATACATACAGCACTGAACATACGAGGAGCAGTTATCAAAAGTGCAGTCTTCAAGTACACTTTTTTCTTGGGCAAGGCTTTGTTGTACAGTTGGTTGTACTGCAGACCACAGGAAGTAAAAAGGCTGATTTTTAGATTGCTCTTACGTTAAGGTGCAAGATGTTACTGGAAGATGGCTGTTCAGAAACCCGCTATATGTAAAAAAAAAAAAAAAAAAAAAAAAAAGAGAGAGATAAGATAATCAGAGCTTTATCCCCCTCTGAAATGTTTTAAAATGGATATGTAATCTAAAACTCTCATCATACACTCAAAATTTTCAGAGCTTGAAATTAAACTTAAGCATAAAAAATGTCATCTGATGTTCAAAAGTACTGAGCTCAAAATTATTTCAGATGTGTTTCAATGCTCCCTACCTCTGAAAATCACATTTCCTTAAGTGCCTAGATATGGATTTAGGGTGCCTAACTGCATCCACTCAGGCTTGAAAATTTTAGCCTACATATACCTGTGCTTCATAATAAATGTATCAGAAAGCTTCAGACAAGCTATAAAAGCATTTTCAAAATAGCAGTGCAGACTTGAGCCATTAGAAGATGAGACACCAACTTGACAAAGTACTTGGCTGTATAATTCAGCTCATTCTGCTGTGGGGAAAGTAGCATCTGAAGCGCAGCCTTTAACAGACAACTGTAGTAGCAGGAGAAAAATTAAAATGAAATGCCTACTGGGGCAGATTTTTCCTATTACTTACTTCTGGTATTTCCCAACATTTTCCAAATCCATGTGCTTCTTTCTTTAAAATCTCCCTTTCTGTTATCTCCGCAACTCCTACGTATGACCTCCTACATTCCACCTTATAAATATTAACTGTATCTAAGCTTCTTGGTCTGACACTATTCTGTTTGACTGTCAAATCAAGAGTGTCTTAGGGAAGAAGGTGAGGATAAGGAGGTGAGGGAGGGAGCTAGCAAGAAATTAAACTGTGACAGACTTAAGACTTCCCAAGGGAACAGCACATGGAGCTATTGGAGAATATCCCTGCTCTGCTAGCCAGATCCAATCTGGCTAGCAAGGTTTGCTATTTCCAGGCCAAGGCCTGGGATCAGAGAACACTAAATCATTAAAGAACTTCAGGATGAGAAAAAGCAGCAGGATTTAATGACCTGTCAGCATCTGGAGTAGAGCCTCTCTCATGAAGAAGCTCTAGCAAGCAATCTGAGTCTTCCAGTGCATAGGGAGAGTAGCAGGATTGATAGGAATTTACTAAATTTTCAAGGAAAGGCAAAGGCCCAAGTAAGAGGAAATGCACATCTTGGTTATAGATCTTTGCTGAGAGTACATTTCAATGGATAGAAATGGTTTGTTTTCTAGAAGTCCTTTTTGGGTTCTCTTTGATTGGCGTTCTGTCTAATAGTTTACTGAGGGAAAGGAGTTAATTTACAGCAAATGCCATTGGGTCTGTCATGCTAACCTTGTTAGAAAGCGGGGCTGTGTCAGCTGGAGTAGTTAAATTTAGGCTCAGTATCAAAGGGATACTGAAAGGGATCTAAAGCATTCTGTATTCCTGAGCACTGAAACATCTTCGAAGACACAACTAGGGTAAAAATCCAAGGCTGCTTGTTCTCCAGACAGCTGGTATGAATGACTGCACAGCATAATCGTATTGCTTCTTCGTACTAACCACAATACAGCAAAGAATACTGAATTTATATGTGCTTTATAACTGCAAAGAACTAGGGAATCAAAAATTAAATCCTAACGAAAGCATAAACCATTCCCCTTCCAGGGGCTGATCACTCCCCACCCCTTAAAGCCACTGTTCTACTTATGAAGGAACCAACAACCCTGTCTGAAACCAAAGAATGCTTCTGGCACTGAACCAAAACCTAAAGCACCAAATGAGAATCAGCAAAACACGTCCGAAGCAGGACTAAACTTGACTGACATAGCTTCCTGCGTAACAGTGTCACTGTAGATTACGGCACAAAATTGAAATCTGTGAACTATGTCAGGCTCTTAAACAGAATCAGTGACCGTGAACTACAGTTTGGCTCTCAGCGCCTCACACCTTGTTACTTACACTGATGATGAATGTGTGCAAAAAGGTACCCTGATCATCTAATCATGATTTACACCCAATATACATATTATAATGCAGCTACAGAATGACTGCAAGAGAAGCAAGGAGATGGTGAACTAGGTTCTGCAAGGGAACTGAAAACCGTGAGTTACTGAATAAATCAAGGTCTTGACTTTACAGGCTGTTCTGCATGGGCAGTCGATTGTGCCAGTGGCTCCGGTGAGGCCTGTACAGGCCACTGCCAACATAAAACAACCTGCAGGATCAACACCCACCAGAGGAAGAGCTGTATAAATAATTTAATGGAGGTGAAACTGAAATTGAGACAAATACCATACTACCAAATACTGGAGAAAGCAAAATCAAAGGAAAACACTTCCTCAGTTATCTGAAATTATTATAGACTTTTCATCAAAAGAAGATGAGGAAAAACAGTACAGAACCACTGGAGAACACGACAGAGACAGTATCATAACGTGTACCAAATGAGAGATGGGTCGTAGTGCAAATAACAAAAAAACCCAAACCAAAATGAAGTTTTGTGCTGAGCAGATTGCACCTCCTGCTGAAAGACAGATAGGTTTGCTTCCTTTACACTTTGGCAATATTCATTGTCTTTGTTGTACGAGGAGGGAATGATTGTAACGAAGTTACCCAACTCAGAAGTTTTTCTGTGCATTGGATATATCATGCAAATATTTATCATCAAAGCCAATCTGAACAGTAATTTCACTTCTTGCCCCGCTATCAGGAAAAAGTCAGTCTTAGAAATCCCAGACAAAGCACTATTACCATTCTCTTTTTCAATAGCAGCTTCTCTGAGTTTCAGCATTTATTGCTGGGCAAAGTTTTGTATAAAGCCAATAAACAACAAGCAGAGTTCCAAAGGACAGCAAATGTGATTTTATCACTAATATGACCTTGGAAATATCATATTCGTACAACACAATCTGAACAGCATAAGCCTATTCTACTGCTCAAAACAAGATAATGGACCAGCTTCATTGTAAAAGCCTATATGTCAGGTAGCCTCTCTTAAAGCTTGCATAACCACTGTATCGTGTGCTCTGGCCACTTCGATAATAATGTAGTTGTATGCCCAGGTCTAATCTAGATCAGATTTGCCAGGCAAAGTAGACGTAAAAAAAAAAAAAAAAAAAAAAAAAAAAAAATTGATTTTCTGCTCACTCCCTTTTCACCACTATAAATGACTATGCAGCATTCAAGACTAAAAAAATAAGATCGATGATTGAACTATTGGTCCAGTTCCATTAGTACAAACTTTGTAGATTTTGGGGTTTTTTTACTGACCTATGAACAGGACAGAAGCCATAGTTTTTATTACTTCTACTATATTGCATGTCATCTTTCAGGCCAAACACCCTGTTACTGGCTGTTGGACACTTAACCTCTGCTGAAAAAAATCACACTGCTCTATTTTATCTCAGAAGGCAAAAATACTTCAATATCTTTTTGGTAATACTTGCTTGGGACAGAAGGTGAAAGGCCAAGCCAGCAGTTAGTTTACTGTCTAAAACAATAAAGTCATCAGATAAGCTGAGATGGAAGCAATACATGATTCCCTACTTGCTGACAAGATTTTGCCATTGCTTTTTTTGCATTCCTTATGTAGGCTGAATTTCAAGAAAGGCCTGTACAACACCAGAACAGACCAGTTTTAAAGCATTGTGTTGATGTCCAGCAGAAAAAATTAAAATGTCTGCAAGAAAATTTCTAAAAAAAAAAACCCCAAACCACAAAACCCAACAAAACCTCAAAACCCAAAATCCAACCCCCTTCCTACAGCCTTAAGTGCAGTTTCATGACACTTCTTATTTTCCCCCAACAACTCCCTCAGGTTAGAGTTCAGGATTCCAGTTTCATTCTCATCAGTTAGAACCGTAACCATTCTCTACTTACAAAAAGAATATTATCAATCTTTTCCCTTTAAAATTCTGCCAAAAACTCAAGAGATTCTGGTTTTGTCCTAAATTGAATCCCACATTCCCTTTGCCTCACCATTCAGAGACAAAACTGTGCTCTGGGATAGCAATGCCTACAAAAAGAGTGTCCCTGCCAATGGCCAGCTGTTCCTAATTCTCTCATTTTCCAAAGGGACGAATTGGCAGAAAGCAGCTGAGTTCACATTTGCATTGCTTTCCACTGGTGCAATTATTTATATCACATTATATTGAAGCAACTTTCTCTCAAACCGTGACAAGCATTTTCTTTTTTACTTTGCATGGTGAAAATTAAAAGGTTTGATGCAATAGAAAATGGAGCCCTTAGAGCTTTCCAGTGCTTTTGGTGGAGTAGTTCACACAGTAGTTCACACCCTCCTTGGAAATAGATTTTGGCTCCATTTGTGGCAGCTGGTTGAAGACGAGCAACATCTAAAAAACTGAAAATTCACAAATGCCTGCCAGATGGAAGTAGCAAGATGATAGGATACCTTATCATTGGTAGCTTGATAAAATGATTATGTAAACTCCATTCTCATTTAATATGTATTTCCTTTTACAGACACATACACATATCCTCTAATGCATACTTTGCAAATTCATAGAAGGAGGAGCCCAGCAAGATACATGCTTGTCTGAAGAAAACTAAACAGTTAAAAAGTAAAGAAAATCATTTAAGCTGAAGCTTTAAAGGATACTCTCTTCCATATAGAAGTAGGTTTTTAGAGCTTGAAGAGAATGTTCAGAAATAAGGTGTGAATGCAAACAGAAAAATAATCTTTAGAAGTTGCATTTTCTTCTGTTTATCCCTTGCTCTGGAAGGGGGTCCAGGCCTGCGTGACAGATGGAACTGATAACTGAGGGAGTGTTTTGTGCAGGTCCATTGCTGTTCTGAGCAGCAGATTTCTGGAGCAATTTTGCCTTTAACTTAGACCTTGCCAATTTTCTCAGGGCATGGTGCATATAAATAAAGCCCGAGATGGTAAATTCCACTCCACGGGTAAACTTCCGACATGTATGCTAACAAAACCTTAGAGCTGGGGACAAACCTGATGCCCTGTGCCATGACACCCCAACCCTCTCCCTGCAGACTAACCCCCGGAGGAACTTGCTCAGATAAACTAACATAAAACTTCCGGCACTCGTTTTTCTCTCATCAGATTTCATCTATGAATGAAAGGGAATGTCGTTGACAGCAAAAGTAGATTAACCACTTCAAATACTGACTGGCAAAATCAAGGACTCATAAGAGACAGCCAGTGCTCAAGTCAGCAAGCGGGCAAGTTTGAGTAGCATGCAGTGGGGCTGTTGCAGGTCTCTCCCTCTAGGGAGAGAACTGAAGGAGAGGCTGGCTCACAGCTCCATGTGAATACCAGAAGCAGGGAGCTCCTGTCTGCCTGCCACAGAGGCAAGGATCCACCAGCCAGCTAATTGGCAACATCTCGTCTCTTGAAGGGGAAACTTCTTCTTGCTCTTGCTGAGCTCCTACCGTCACACTTTTCCTCTAACTTTAGAAAGAAAAATACAGTTCTGACACCCCTGCTTTGAAAATTTGCTAGCCCCTGTTCTAATCAGCTAACGCTTTAAATCACAGCCACCTTGATTTCAGAGAAGTTCTACTTGTAGGATAGCTTTCTGTCACCATTTTGCATTGGCTTATTCATGTCCCTGTAACGTACCCAGGCCTATGTTGGCCAATGATTTTTCTCCTGTTTCCTACATGTCGGTAGACCACATGCAGACTCTCACCCCTGATCACTTTAGACTGGTCACAGCAGGACTTTTAAAAGGATATATTTTACTACACAGATGAGCAATCACTTTCAAAATCCTTTGTAGCATTTTCCTACCCACTGTGCTTCAATTCACAATTTGATGCCATTCAAAAACAGCAGTCTCTTGTCTGTGTATCATATTGCAGCCTGTCTTAGGGTAAATGCTTAATCTAAAATCATCACCGCTTAATGGTGTATTCTTTCCCTGTACTGCAATTTAAAACAGTCATACAAAGAATATTTTGGAGAGCTTGATATATGTCTAGCTGATTATGTCCTTCACTGCTCATCTCCTGATCTTTGATATATTTTGGATTTTGAACCTGTCTGTCCTGTAGAAACTTGTACGTAACATGAATTGACTACCTAAGAGCTAATGATGTTCACTGCCTAAAGTGGGCTGTGAGTTCAGCTGTCCGAGGTCTGTTTCCTCCGCTGTGTTTGGAAAGACTATCTGTCTTGCATTGCAAATTAGATGAAATAAATGGAAATATTTGGTACGTGGTGATTGATGGTGAGGACAGTGGGGTTTAGTTCCAGCATTGCAATTGACCTGTTGCATAATTTTGAGAGTTTCACTTAAGTTATATGGATCTGACCCACTTGTAAAATAGCTATAATTGCCCTCACTGACCTCACAAGGTTTGGGCCTTGGCTATGACTGGCCTTCCAGCACTTGTGTGCCATTCAGGGTAAAGAAAGAATTTCGCCCTTTTTGCCTTATTTTGATCAAGAAAAATTAATTAATTTTTGAGAAGCATCAGGGGAAACTCTTTCCTTTGGGTGCCATAGGGCAGTAGAATGCCTCAAAGAGCTTGGGAGAAAGTGGAATCCTATGTAACTGGTAGCTTAAAAAGGGTCACAAAGCTTAGGAAGGAACCATAATTTTTTGAGTCTCCTGGACTATTGCCTGCTTCACTCTCCATGTCTAGGACAGACTGCCCTTTAATTAATTGAGACATTTATCACAAGTTAAAATCCTCAACCAACAAACTCTACACAAGAGCAAAGTATTGTTATTAATTTTAAGAGGAACATATTTAAAATAATTTAAGTCATGTGTCAGGTCATATGAGAAGTCAAGCCCATTTTTATCAGGAGTTAATATCTCTCAGCTTCTCTGGTTAGCAGTAGATTGGTTTCAAAAACTGTACCCTACTCCTACCTGAGTTTCATATAATCCACCTTGATACATGCAAATATTCCACTGAATTTAACAGAGTTATTCTCATGAAGCTTTAGGACCTCTTTTTGCAGCTCAACAGTAAGAATATTTAGCTCTCTGCTTTATATATTTGTCTGCAAACATTCTAATATCTTGCTGCTATCATGAAAAATAAAGAATTCTGTGTCCTGGAGCAGAACCACATAGAGCAGATATCTATATAGATGTAGCACATCTAGTTACAGAGAAACATTTTTTTCTTGTTCGATCTCAAAAAAATAGGTATTTGGTAGGCATGTAACAGTAACTTCAGTGTGTTAATCTGCTTGGTTGACTGCCTATAGATAAATGTCTTCAAAGTAAATATTATTTCAGCTCTTTCAGTGTTAATTAACCTATGTGACTGCTACTATTCTTGTAATGACTATTTAATAAAAGGTAACTTATTTCCACATTCAAAGTATTTTTTTTTTTTTTTTTTTTTTTTTTTTTTTGTGTGTGTGTGTGTGTCTCTTACTAGTTAACTAACAGTAGTTGCTAAGTAGACGTTAACTTCAGAGTTATAAAAACACGCTCCTGGAAAAATATTTTAGCAAGTGTAGATGGTGTTAATATGTAAAATAGCTCTGTAACCACTTCCTCCCTGTTATTTTTAGAGACAAAGTAAGATGAACTTGTGTACACATATATTGCTTGTAAGTCAAGCAAGAAGAGAAATACAAAATACAGCTTATAGAAGTATTAAGTTGTCTACATTTCCTACATTTGGTTACTCTCTCTGCTTTTTTCTTCCTGTGACAAATTCAGGAAAATTCTGTTCAGGGTCCCCCTGAACTGTTCTGAAACTACAGCATTCACCCACTCTATAAGAGATGTGTATGTAACTGCCAACCAACCACAGGTAAGGACTTACCTTGCACCTTTAACATTTCATGTTAAAATTACACAGCAGAACCTCAGGAAAGGTGAACCCAGTAGCTTAACACTGTGGTGTGGGCTGGGGAGGGAGCGAGAGGTGAGGTGAGCTGAGAAGGAAGGGTGGGGGTGGACAGCAGGTCAGAGACAAACGCTGCAGTCGCACTCCATCGCTTCTCCACCCTCGGGCCAGTGTGATAACATGCGTTGCGGCTACCCTGACTTTTCGCTAGTGTTACTCAGAGCGCGTAGGAGCAGCCACTGTTCGGGGGTTTCATGTTACTAGGGTGTTGGGGAGAAGGGAGAAGAAAACCCTGTGCTGTACACAGCACAGGGTCTGTTTTGGGGAGAGACAATAATCCTTCAAATCAACCTCAAAACATTTTGTGGGGAACGAAAGGCGAGAGTAGAAGAGATGAAAAAATCCTGGCTTCCACGGGGTTATTGTCCAGCAACCTTTGCCAAAGGAATCTGGGGGATATTTCTTTCTGCCGTGGAAAGAAATTCAGGTTCTTGTAGAAATGTTATATTCCTACTGTAATGTATATTGGGGCACATACTGATTTTCTTCAGGATTTCCCAAAAATCTCATTCCAGAATATACATATGTTTTACTTTCCTGCCTTTTGTGTCCAAGTAGTTGTCTGCCTAAAAAAAAAAAAAAAAAAAAAAAAAAAAAAAAAAAAAAAGGAAAAGAAACAACAGCAAAGAAAAAATCCCATGTACAGCACAGGGTTTTCTCCTCCCTTCTCCCCAACGTCCTAGTAACTATGTGGGAACTATGGAATTCTGGGTTTGTATATTACAACTTTGGAGACAAATTCCCCTTTAGTCCCAGAGGAGTTTTTTTTCCAAACACTATGGGATGTAAAAAATAATGGGTACAGATTAAGCAGAGTCCTTGAGTCAGAGCTGATTCACCTCTGTCATGCTCAGAGACATGCAGAATGAGCTCCAGTTTGCCTGCAAAAGACATGGTGAGCATATATCCCTTGAGACTTGAAGAACAAAATTAACCTGCGTGTGAAACCTGTTGGAGAGGAGACAAATATACGGGATAACATTTATATCACAACATTACTTCTAAGTCATTCATTTTCCTCTCATAATGAGGGCAGGGGTTAAAACATGGAGAAAGAACAAGCATTTCACAATTAGAGCTGAGAGGAGGATGGCAATGTACAAGGAAAAAGCCTGTGAAATTGCTACTCACAATGAGTCTCCAAGAGCTTGAGTCTGTCGAGTGGTTTCACTAGCATTTTATTTCTGAATAAACTGCTGAATGCCATCCCTCTTGATAACACCTGCAGAAATTGATTTCTTTTCAGACTGATTTTCATATTAAATCTGAGAAAGCAAGGAGAGCTGAAGTATAAGACAAGAGAATTCATGAAGGAAGGTAGAAGTATGTCAGGGCTTCTTGTCATTCACTGTTCAGTTGTTTATTTTTCCTACACACTGTAACTTTTTTTTTTTTTTTGGTATAACTGTCATTCAGACAATCATATAAAAATTTGCAGAAGTTATATGACTGCAGAGACAATCCAGTCAAAATCTGAGTAAGCACTGAGAAGAACAATCAGATCTGATGCTCTTCAAGGTGTTGCGGTCCTTCATTTAGCATTGACATTTATTACCTCAATTGCTATTGGCAATAGCATCTTCACTTTCTTGCCAGATGCATTCTGGTGCATGATATTTTCCTTGTGACAAAACTTGTTATAAACAAAGGGGATGGAAGATTAAAAAAATTACCACAGTCTTATCAAGTAATTCCTCCCTCAGACTATAGGCTGATAGTTACTATGCTGTTATACTTTGTATAATATGTAATAGGATGCTTTAAATCTCTGAGTACAATTTCTGTAAATATGTTTGTTGGAAAAGAGAACACAAAAATCTATTATAACATGAAATACTATCGAAATGGGGTAGTGTTGATTTAGATACTAAGATTATGCATTTCAGCACAGATGTAATCTAACTCTGATCAGCACAGAGGCATTTATTCTGCTTACTTTAGGATTTCTAGAAGAAATATCATATAGAAGAGTAGTAAACAAGTCTGGTGTTTGGAAATGATACTCGGATAAGTCCACATGCCACTACAGTGCTGTTAACAAAGGTAATAGTGTAATAATAAAAAGGTTAATATGTCAGGAGAATCGTCAAAATGTTTCTTTAAAATGAAATCTGTAGTTGCTGATTGGGTCCACAGAATCTAGCATTCTTCTCACCTGACATTTTGTTTATGCCATTTTCCAGTCTGTGATATCAGGTAGTATGCATATGAAAAATATTTATTGCATTCTGTGGTGCACTACATACTGGGCTATCGAATCTCTATGTGTACATTTCAGTGAAATAAGAAATACATTCCTGAAGTTCCTTTATTTACTGATCAAGCAAAATTCCTACAAACAAAATAAAAACAAGCAATCTCCAGACCAAGTAGCAGTCTGAAATCACTGATATGCAGTGTTAAAGCAACACCAGCTTGTAAAGAAAGATGATTTTATCTTTTTTCAAAAACAAGGATGGTGGATTCAGGAAAAAAATACAATTGTCATCTCCTGCATCTGGTGTCTGGTCTGAAATACATATTTTAATTGTATTTGTGCATGTTCAGAAATATTGGAAGGGATTTAAAATACCCATAACTGAGCAGAAATTCTGCCTTTGATGATGGCCTAACCTTGGCCCATATTAAATGATAGCATAATAGTTGTAATTCCTTTCAAAAATCTGAAATAACATGAAACCCCTATTGGTTTCTCTGCATCACTGTGTAACGCGGGTCTATCAGAATGTTCAGCCTGGGCACACCTATAGCTTCACATGCAAGCACGCAGACTTTACCACTTCACGATGAAATGCAATGATTATATGTGTCACTTCACCTGTTCCTATTTTCTCCTCATTGGATTTCCAAACGAAAGCCAAAAAGCTCAGAAAGATGCAAGCTGAGAGAGAAAGCAACTGATGTTCTGTTCCCTGTGAAGGAGGAACACAGCAGCTTGTTCAGCTTCAGCGTGAGCTGTAACGTAGTGTGGGGTGTCCCTCCCTTCTATACGCTTTCCCAGCCAGTAGTTGTCATTAACAACATTGTAATAGTGTCGTGTTGCAAGCACTCTAATCGTGTCACACATTTGGATGATAGCGTAAACAGCATAAATGTCTGTTATTGCCACAATAACAGTCTCAGCGTAGGAGCCAAGACAAGGAAGAATAGGAAATGAAGAAAATAAGGCTGTTATACAGAGATCATTCTAGCTAACAGATGAAGATCCACCTCCAAGAAGCTGCTTTTCCCTTCACAACAGCCTAGTCCAACCTTCTCTGCCTCTTGTTGAGGGGTATTTCTACAACATCATTTTTCATTCTCCTTTAAACTGATGATTTCATTGATTTATCTAGCTTTTTGATAGGACTGCCATTTATTTGAGTAGCAAAGAGATATGGGAGTAGGCAGAACAGTCAAGAAGGGGAGAGGTGAGAGGAAGTGTGTAAAAAATAAAACATTTTATGGAAGATGTCAATGGAATAATAAACTATTAAAAACTTCCCTGGGGTATTATTTTTCTATGTACTCTACATTTTAATAGAAAATTGCAGTGTATAATACAAGACAAAACCCTCATAGAAATAACATGACTTTTTAGTGGGAATAAATCGTTTGTTAGAGCAATTTCTAGGACTTTCTATTTAATTTCTTTAGAAATTGTTATTTTTCAGTAATGAAGAAATTAAACTGAAAAAAAAAAAAAACAAAACAGCCAACCATCTTGAAGTATATACCCATTAAAGGTGCTAAGTAGACCAGTGCTAAGCGGACCATTTTTAGTCGATTATTATCACTTTACCAGTGTAAACATTTTAATGCATTTTGTTTGATTTGAGCTATGGTTACGTATTATGAATATGAAAAAAACAGACATGTAACTACATGCAGTTGTGTAGTCAAGGAAAAACACAAGTCAATGGAGTGAGCCCTCCTCTAATTTGGCAAAACAGAAATTACCCACTTCTGCCTGCCTTACCACAAAATACTGATTTCGAGTATAGACAACACTTCATTTTACCACTATCTCACTGACCATAATTTAAAGAAGTAGCCATATGTAAATACATTTTTGCTTCTTTAGCATAAAACCAAGGCAAATCATTTTCCTCTAACATCTCTGTTCCATCCTGGTCCCATCGATATAAACAAGGTAAGTTTGCTACAAAGCATTCCTTTTATTTGCTCTTCAGCTAAACACATTCTGGTATGTCATAACTTGACCATGCCTAATCAAAACCACATAAATGACCTCATAAAGACCACTTTGTCCAACCTTTTCTTTGGAGATGAGATTGTAGCAGAGGGAGGCAAATTTTGCCATTCTTTGTCATGCTAAGTAGTGCCTCACCTTGCCCATACTCCTCGGGATGTGCAGGGGACCGGTGGCACCATACAGAGGAGAAATTATGAGAAGCATCAGTGGCAGAACACAGCTCTGCGCTGCGACTTCTGAGGAGCCCCAAGGAAGAAGGGAGAGGAGCGCTGTGGAAGAAGGAGCCTGGGAACGATGGAGACTGACAGTAACACTTCCTTTCCTATAAACCACTCATTTTCAGCCAGTTCAGCTCTTTTGTCTGGAGCAATGTTTGCAAGCTGGTAGTCACAGCATCCCTACTCTCTGCTGAAGCAGGGTGGCCCTCTAGAACCTCTCCTCCCAACACACTTCCAGATAAATCCAGACTTCTCATTTAGGTAATCCTTACAAGATTTCCCATAATGTAGGCATTGTCCCTGATGGATGGATCTGCAACCCAGTGCTAGATGGGTAGGTGCAAATGGATACAGAGTTTTAGTAATGTGTTAATAAAAAATGCAATTAAGATCAAAATACCTTCCACAAGGTTAACATAAAAAGTGATGCGTTGAGTTAAATTACACTAAGGAATAAATGGCAAATGCCTGCTTATATGTGTAAGAGGGGCTTTCATGAATAATCCTGCATGCTTGCTAATGATAATGAAAGTGTCTGTGTCTTATATATTAGAATTACTTCCTCTCAGTCTCTGCAGGCTAAAAGCTTTGCCTATTGTTGCACACCATGCTAGGATGAAGAGCTGCTAAAACAAGGCTTGATTTTTATGTTGATAGTCTACTGCAGTTAGAGGTGAGTTCTTGTTATTTGCTTTCCCACGAACCCACAAAAAATGGTTACTGCACACTCATAGTAAAAAAGATGGTTTATATTTCCTAGCTAATGGATATATTTTAACAACATATATCTAAAAATTAAAACCAGACAAAAATCTGTAAAAAGCAACTCTACCAGTTATCACTATGATGCTGACCTGGTGGACTTGTTTAAAGGGGAAGCCTGGCTTTAAATGCAGAACTTAGCTGATACATGTAATACCACACTAATTTTTAAATATACATGAGGAAGGGTAAGTGGGGGATAATCTACTCTTTTTGTAGAAACATTATACTAACAGGGATAACAACACCCCCCACACACACACACCCACCTCCCCACCCCTGAATTACAAAAGTGAAAGCAGTGTGGCAGTGGGAACAGATTACTGGTTAGTCAGTTTATTAGGGTTTCTAGAATTTGTAGCTTGCCCAAGAGACATTTTAGTTACAGGCTAATCAACTGGAAAAGATATTTGAAGAAAAAGGATATCCTAGTTGATATAGTTCACAAAGCGTTAGTTAAGCCTCATGACTCTGATGGACAACAAATTATTGTTGAAACAGCTCAAATCTAAAGAACATTTTTCTGTGTCATTTGTTTCAACTTGTTCTTCTTTGTCACCTAAAATCAAGGAAGTAACTCTGTAGCATGCATTGATGGGTTGCATCAGTGACAGGTTTATTCTCCTACCATTTGCCTTGTATTTTTTTCCTGTCTGAAATAAAATGGGCTGGGACTACCTCTCGCGAACAATGGCAGATTTAAACTGGAATGGCCTGCTGCTCACTAAGACCATTTTACATTGCTCTAGCAGCACAAAGGAGACTTAAATGGATGTAAAAGGATAATTTACACTCACTTTAATTCCCCTGTTATATTGCCAGTGATATATAAAGCAGCTTCAGAGTAACCAACAATCCAAACCTAAATGTTAACTGTTACAATTTTGTTGCATGCCCGGTAAAGATGTAATCTGGGATATTCAGTCCTGTTACCACAAGGTAGAAAGATTTACAAATTACAGTGTTACCTGTATCTGTTATACTCATGTGGGGTCAAAGTATGCAGAAACTTTGTATGTTTAGTAAATTGTGGCTAAGCATTTTAATTCCTTATCGGTCTGTCATACAGCTCTCCAGGGCACAAGATGAGATGTCAGGATTTATTTGCATTGTTTGCTAGGCAAAGATTTCTCTGTGAACTGCTCTGGATATACATTTTAGCCAGAAGAGCTTCACAGGTACTTTGAGACTGATACTGTTCTCAGTATAGGTTTGCCTTGAACCTCCAAACATGGCATGGCCTGCAACTAGAAACGGCCTTTCCCTGTTCCTAATGTAATGTTACAGAACATAAACAAACCATACGGGATTGGACAAAAAATCTGGTTACCCTAGTATTCTACCAGTGGTCAAATGCAGATGCCTGATGAACAGGACAAGCATACGTGGTCCTCCCCTTAGTGCAGCTCAGGGGATTCCTGAACCAGACTTGGTTTCTGGGCACCAAGCATCCCTCTGCAGATACTTATGTAAATTCTTGCCATCTTCACCCAAATGCCCGTAACCCATCAGCGTTCACAGCATCCTGTGGCAAGCAGTTCCTCAAGTCTGTTATTGATTGCGTGAAAACTATCTCCTTTTTGTTTTTATTTTGGCTTCTGCTATTTGATGTCTTTTTGTTCCTGTAGTAGAAGAAACTGTGAACAATCAAACACTATCCACTCTGTCATGTCACTCATTGGTTTACATCCCTCAGGCATCTCTTTTTTCAGTCTGAAGGATTCCCACCTATTTAATCCTGCCTTCAACTGGAGTTGTTCCGATCCCTTTGATGACCCTGTTGCCATTTTCTGAACCTTTCCATTTCTTCTACATCTGTCTCTTAT
>NW_020799155.1:1343846-1349433 GCF_003259725.1 Athene cunicularia | reverse complement strand
AGTGAGGGGCCCAAAACTGAACGCAGGAATCGAGGTGCGGCCTCACCAGTGCCGAGTACAGGGGTGAGATCCCTTCCCTGTCCCTGCTGGCCACGCTATTGCTGACACAAGCCAGGATGCCATTGGCCTTCTTGGCCCCCTGGGCACACTGCTGGCTCCTGTTCAGCCGGCTGTCAATCAACCCCCCAGATCCCTCTCTGACTGGCAGCTCTCCAGCCACTCCTCCCCAAGCCTGTAGCGCTGCTGGGGGTTGTTGTGGCCCAAGGGCAGCCCCCGGCATTTGGCCTTATTGAAACTCCTCCAGTTGCCTCAGCCCATGGCTCCAGCCTGTCCAGGTCTCTCTGCAGAGCCTCCCTACCCTCGAGCAGATCAACACTCCCACCCAGCTGGGTGTCAGCTGCAAACTGACTGAGGGTGCACTCGACCTCCTCGTCTAGATCATCCATAAAGATGTTAAACAGGAGTGGCCCCAACACTGAACCCTGGGGGACACCACTCGTGACCGGCCGCCAACTGGATTTAACCCCATTCACCACAACTCTCTGGGCCCGGCCATCCAGACAGTTTTTTACCCAGCAAAGCGTGTGCCCATCCAAGCCATGAGCAGTCAGTTTCACCAGGAGAATGCTGTGGGAAACGATGTCAAAGGCCTTACTGAAGTCAAGGTAGACAACATCCACAGCCTTTCCCTCATCCAATAAGCAGGTCACCCTTTATAGAAGGAGATCAGGTTTGTCAGGCAGGACCTGCCTTTCATAAACCCATGCTGACTGAGCCTGAGCATCTGGTTGTCCCACATGTGTTGTATGACGGTACTCAGGATGAGCTGCTCCATCAGCTTCCCGGGCACTGAAGTCAAGCTGTCAGGCCCGTAATTTCCTGGATCATCCTTCTGATCCTTCTTATAGATGGGTGTCACACTGGCCCATTTCCAATCTGTTGGGACCTCCCCAGTCAGCCAGGACTGCTGGTAAATGATGGAAAGCAGCTTGGCAAGCATCCCAGCAAGCTCCTTCAGCACCTTCAGGTGTATCCCATCTGGTGCTACAGACTAGTGTGTGTCTGTGTGATGCGGTAGGTCACTGACTGTCTCTTCCTGGAATGTGGAGAAGTCATTCTGCCAGTCTCTGTCTTCTGGCTGAAGAGGCTGTATTCCCTTAGTGCACCTAGTCTTGCTATTAAAGACTGAGGCAAAGAAGTCATTAAGCACTTCAGCCTTTTTCTCATCACTTGTTACCATGTTTCCTCCTGCGTCTAGCAGATAGAAGCTCGCTCTGGTCTTTCTTTTGCTGCTCACGTACTTATAGAAACATTTCTTGTCCTTGATTGCTGAAGCCAGATTAATTTCCAGCTGAGCTTTAGCCCTCCTGATTTCTGCCCTGCATAGCCTTACAGCCTGTTTGTAACCACTGTGAGTGGCTGGCCCCTTCCTCCAAAGGCTGTAAACTCTCCATTTCTCCCTGAGTTGCAGCCAAAGCTCCCTGTTCAGCCAGGGTGGTCTTCTCTGGTGTCAGCTTCTTTCACAGCACCTGGGGACCGTCTGCTCCTGAGCCATTAACGCTTCCTTCTTAAAGAGTGCCCAGCCTTCCTGGACCCCTGTACCCTTCAGGACCGTCTCCCAAGGGATCCTGTCAAGCAGGTGCCCAAACAAGACAAAGTCAGCCCTTTGGAAGTCCAGGATGTCAGTTCTGCTCCCCTCTCCTGGCCTTCCTAAGAATAGAGAACTCTATTATTTCATGATCGCTGTGCCCTAGTCTTCATTTGAATTCACATGACAGAAACCTAAGGATTTACACAGAATATGCTCATGTCCCTCAGATGAATGTGAGTAACAGTGTGCAGACACAGAAAGCTATTGCTCTATGCACCACCTCAAGGCAAGTGATTCCCAGAGTTATCTTGCTATCTTCTCATTAATCAGTAGTAGTCTTTGTGAAAGTCCAGAAATGCATTTGGAAAAAGGAACCTGCCTAGAAACAGAGAGGACCAGAAAAGCTAGTAAGCTCAAACATCCTTTACCTTTTCTGTGGTTCTCCTTGGAGGCTAGAAAATCCCTTTCTTAGAGGGCTGTGAGGCCAGGTGTGGTGCCAGGCACATGAACAAGAATCTCAAAAGGTGATGTAAAGTCCTCAACATGCTCCCCTTTGGTCTGTGCTCTCACTCTACTCCTCAGCCTCCACCACTGGTTTTGAGTGAAAACACAACTTCAGCCATTTGTTTCTTCGGTTAATGAGGCAAACTCTTTCCCTGCATGTTACAATTTGGAAAACCACAAAAAACAATGCAAATGAGCGATCTAGAGATTTCCTTCCTGTAATAGTTTATTTTATCATTCTGCCATGGGAAGGAGTGATCTGGTCCATGGATAGCAGAGGAGGGAAGTACCTCAGAAAGCTCTTGTCAGTGGCTAAGCTCATTTTCCACCAGAAGAGCTGAGTCTGCTGAGGCTTCTGAAATCAGTCAGCTGATGAGCACTTTTGAAAATGCCGCCCTACAAATCTTTTTCTCAGACAGCTGGGCATAAAATTTCTGAAATTTTCTTTCCATGGAGGAAAGTCAGCAAGTCCTGTCTCTCAAATTGCATTGAGGGACACCTCTCTTCTCCTTTTCTCATTACTGTACCCTGATTAGAATGCAGCATAAACATTACTGATAGCAGGACTGGTTCTGATTGGACATTTTTAGGCCACAAATATGCTGTAACATAATCAAATGATTTAATCTTTTCATAAAGATGCATTTCTTTATCATAAAAAGGCATAGGGTTTGTTTGCTACAAGAAGTAATTGTTATACTTTAATAATAGAAGTCTGGGTTGTTTATTCAGAGTCAAGGTTTTTATGACTCCTGAGCAAGTGATGCCCAGTAATTAGATTTGCAGCTTTTGGCTCCTTATTATTCAGTGGTGCTGTATTAGAAGGATTACATTTATATATTGGTGAGCCAAAGAAGATTTTTCTTTTATGAATACTGAACTTCTGAGAGGTTTTTTTGAATTAATAACAGTGGAATTAATGCTTTGAAGGCATTTTTATTAAAATGGTGATCTCGGTGGACACTGTGCAATAGTGTTGGTTGAAAAGTAGGACATACGTTGGAGAGGAAATTTGAAGATTTTTTACATTTGTTTTAATCAAAAGGCAAGGCAAAACATCAGAAAGCTCCCAGTTTTTCATGAACCAACATACTATAAAATATTTAGAGCTGATAAGACTCAAAGCCCTTTTTAAGAGTGCAAAAGACTAAATGGTAAATTTGAAGCAAACACTTCTGTCCCTTCCACAGCAAAAAGTTTTCATAAAGCACCTTAACAAATATGATGGGGTTGATACTCTCCTGAAATGTTTTAATTGACTTCAGTCAGCTCTTTCCAATGGAAAAAATCTTTGAAAAACTTCTGAGCAGTTGTATTGTGCAATGAAACTATAGCTTGCCGTTGCGAAGACATGCTGAATTCAGAAGCATTTTGTTTGAGCTGTGCATGTGCCGACCTGTGCAGAATCACCATCGTGTCACAATACCACAGGGTTGAGCCTTCACTGAACTAGGCTCTTCTCTGCAGAAGACAAAGATAGCCCCATCCCAAGAGCGTGCGGTTTAGATGCTGTCAGTCTCAGCAAGTAGAAAACAAAGCACAGCACAGAGACAGCACACAGAAAGGCAGGAAGTCAAAGACATGAACCTGTGCTTGCTCTCAGGTCAGTGCCTCGATCAAAGGACTATTCTTCCGCTTTTGATTTGCTTTCAAGTCATGTGGCTTGGAGTTTCTGTTCAACTTTAATTTTGGACAAAGGCCCCCTCATTTTTAACTGTGAGTCTATCAGAAACACTTATTTCCCTGGAGTTTATTTTGGTTTATTTTTCCTAGACCACTGGAAGCTGCCATTCACCTTCTGAGGTTAGTGAAGAGTTACAAAATGGTCTGGGTTCCCTTATTTGCTTGAGTCTTTCCACGCAGGAGATGATCAGAGAACTTCTAATGGAGATCTAAACCACAGGGGATCAGGTGCCTTGAGATACTGTTATGGACATATCAGACACCTTTCATTCATAGACAGTTTCATCAATAGATGACACTACGTAATAAATATTCTGTTCATTGTCCCTTAAAAGTTTTGCAACACTGTGCAGAGTCCAAGTGCTTAATAACTGTTTTAATTAGGTGCAAAAATGCTTCCCTAGGTAAATTTTTTAAATAATTATGAACTGAGAGATACTCCCTCCTTCTATAAATATTACTACTGGTTTTTTGGGGGGAGGTTGAGATTTTGTCATCCTATTTGTTACAGAGAGTGTGAATTATTGGGAAAAAAAGATTTCCCTAAGGACAGGATAACAGCTAACTGAAATGTAAATGCAGGGATTACATTATCATACAGCACAATACTGTAAATATTTTAAGCCACAACACATTTTGTGTTGTGATGTACTTGTGAGTGAAACTGTTTTAATGCAGAATTACGTGATGCAGGTGCTTAACAAATACCATAAAGTTCTAATACATGCATAACAACGAGGGAGGGAACATTATTTTGGGATAACATTTCTAAACCAAATGGAAAATGTGTACATTCCCTCTGCATCCTCCAAGTACAGAAATAAGGAGGCTTTTGTCACTTATTAGTCTTGCAATGGTACATCCTTGGTCATAGCTTTTACCTCAACTTAAGAGATACTAATATTAGTATTTTTGCTTGAAAATAATGGGGAAATAAGGTGATTATTGCAGCCAGAGCTAGCCAGAGACACCTTACAATGTACTAGAAAAGGTATTAGTAAGAATGCCCAGGTAAGAGAATAGTGTCTAAAAACTCCTTTTCTTGGTTGCTTACACATTTAAATACACAGACCATGCCCCAGATCTGCTGGACCTAGAGCCTATGTGTTTATTCACACCTAGGAAGGACAATCATCACTTCCTACAGTTATTGAGGAGAGAACAGGGGATGCTAACTTCTGTTCCTCCATCTCACAGCTCTTCTTCTCACCTGTGCTTATGCTCAGAAAACAAACAAACAAACAAACAAACAAACAAACAAACAAAATATAACCTTCTTGTGTTGTAAGAAATAACCCTATGTACCATATATTGTGCAACAAAATGTTCAAATATCCATGATATTTCCATGTATTATTTAGGGCTTTTTTTTTTTTTTTTCCTGATTAAATTTTCATCTCTAAGACTGTGATTTCATTTTATGCATTCATGTATTTCAAAACCCCCAGTTGTTTTAAACAACTACAAGCTACAGATAAATTGTCCTTTTAAAAATCCAGAACACATATAATCTGAAACAGTCCACTTTTCATGTTTCCCAGGGCTAAAGAGTTTTTTACAACTACTTAACCTCTTCTCCTGATTTATATTAAAGATTTATATGCCACCACCTAATTCCATGGCAATTTACTTTTCCTTCTGCATAGGAGTAAAGTAGCAATCTTTTCCTTTTTTTTTTTTTTTTTTTTTTTTTTTTTTTTAAAAAACACAACAAACTGTATACAGAATTTCCTAAAGAATCAATTTGAGCCTTTTCAATGTCAGATTATTCACTTCATAGTACAAAACCACAGACTTGTTATTCATTTT
>NW_020799155.1:1329557-1343796 GCF_003259725.1 Athene cunicularia | reverse complement strand
AAGCATGAACTGCAACAACTCTCACTCTTGAAAGTCAGTGTGACTCCCATAATTTATTCATTCCAAGATGTATTAATCCATCCATAATTTATTTGCATTTGTTTTACTACTATCATTACAATTTCATAAACAGCGACACAGAGAAAGAGATGGGAAGTTAAAGATAGAGGTATCTGCTGGACAAAGGCCTTGGGCTTGCTTCTTCCTGGCTGCTGACTGCCTCCAGGTTTTGTATAAAGGCATAGCACAGAACAAGCAAAACTTCTCCCTTCACTCCCTTTGCTAGGTTGGTGGAAATCCTTTGTTCCGCCTAAATTCCTCTCTGTAGTCATTTATATTCTGATAATGTGACAAGGACGCCGGAGTGTACTGACATGCAGAAGCCAAGAGGAAAGCAGGGGTGGCTGGAGAAGGGGTGCTGATGCTTGAAGTCCACCATCTCCCCTCACCTGTGCGTTCTGGGAGTGCACATTTCTGTGAGCAGGAGGGATGAACTGGTTTGAGGTCTACCTGGAGAAAGAATAGATTCAGATTTACTATTTCCAGCCATATATTTACTATTTCTGGCCATAATCTGGTGTAGGGATTACAAGGGAAATGAGAGATTGTATTGAAAGGAGTGGGAGGCAAATCCCATGGAGGACATCACCTCCCCAACATCCTTCCTCTGCAGTCTTGACTACCTGGGCTGTGGAGAGATAATCAATTGCAAGGTAGTAAGGGTTGGCTTAAGCTGCCCTCATGATTATGGTGTGGAGAGAGGAGTTCAAATATCAGGCACATTAAGGCACAAGACTGAAGGCCACTGAGTTTCCCATTAGGGAACTAGAGGTGTTCTATAGCACAGGGCTTTTTGCAACATGTTATTGACTTTATAAAAGCCATAGCAGCTTTGTTCTGAGTACTGCCCTCTAGACCTCCTTCTTTCAAACAATATACAGCTCTACTGTAAATCAATGTCCAAAACCACTGCAGCAATACTACTTTAATCTGGAGGGACCATTTTGTAGAAAGGGGATTTTTTGTTTGTTTGTTTGTTTTTTTTTTTTTTTAAAAAAAAAAAAAAAACAAACAAACAAACAAAAAATCCCCTTTCTACAAAATGGTCCCTCCAGATTAAAGTAGTATTGCTGCAGTGGTTTTGGACATTGATTTACAGTAGAGCTGTATATTGTTTGAAAGAAGGAGGTCTAGAGGGCAGTACTCAGAACAAAGCTGCTATGGCTTTTATAAAGTCAATAACATGTTGCAAAAAGCCCTGTGCTATAGAACACCTCTAGTTCCCTAATGGGAAACTCAGTGGCCTTCAGTCTTGTGCCTTAATGTGCCTGATATTTGAACTCCTCTCTCCACACCATAATCATGAGGGCAGCTTAAGCCAACCCTTACTACCTTGCAATTGATTATCTCTCCACAGCCCAGGTAGTCAAGACTGCAGAGGAAGGATGTTGGGGAGGTGATGTCCTCCATGGGATTTGCCTCCCACTCCTTTCAATACAATCTCTCATTTCCCTTGTAATCCCTACACCAGATTATGGCCAGAAATAGTAAATATATGGCTGGAAATAGTAAATCTGAATCTATTCTTTCTCCAGGTAGACCTCAAACCAGTTCATCCCTCCTGCTCACAGAAATGTGCACTCCCAGAACGCACAGGTGAGGGGAGATGGTGGACTTCAAGCATCAGCACCCCTTCTCCAGCCACCCCTGCTTTCCTCTTGGCTTCTGCATGTCAGTACACTCCGGCGTCCTTGTCACATTATCAGAATATAAATGACTACAGAGAGGAATTTAGGCGGAACAAAGGATTTCCACCAACCTAGCAAAGGGAGTGAAGGGAGAAGTTTTGCTTGTTCTGTGCTATGCCTTTATACAAAACCTGGAGGCAGTCAGCAGCCAGGAAGAAGCAAGCCCAAGGCCTTTGTCCAGCAGATACCTCTATCTTTAACTTCCCATCTCTTTCTCTGTGTCGCTGTTTATGAAATTGTAATGATAGTAGTAAAACAAATGCAAATAAATTATGGATGGATTAATACATCTTGGAATGAATAAATTATGGGAGTCACACTGACTTTCAAGAGTGAGAGTTGTTGCAGTTCATGCTTGAGAGGGGCTCTCATGGGGGGTTTCTCCTGGGTCCATCAGCACTCACCACAGGCCCTGGGGCAGGGGCAGGGACAGAGGCTTGCTGCCCCAGTACACAGCAAGCAGGGAGGAGTGAGAAACAGTCTCCTGCAGCTAGGAGCTTCATGGGAGGTAGGACTGCTGACTGGAACAAAATATTCCCTTCAATGGAAATAGTCCAGATTAGTCCAAAGTACCCCTTCATTTGCTGCTGGCACCCAGAGGGAGCTGAGCAAGGCATCTGAAGTCAGTATCTTCCCAGCCTCCCCAGTAGCCCTTCTCCCACCATATGCCAAGCCCCCCGAATGAACTGCTTCACTCTCCCTTTTTCCCTATGGGGTTTGCCACCTCTTTCCTTGTAGCTGAAGAAGAAGAATGGAGATTCCCTGCTAGTGTAAAGTGTCATAGCTTCATGGGCTCTAATGTTCCCAAGAAGAGGATCAGATGTTGATACAGTAATGCCAAAGAAATAGGATCCGATTTATTCCCTATTTAGAGATGGCAGAAACTGTTGGAGAGTCTCTGATAAGGGAGCTGAATGAAGCCAACGCCTCAAAATGCTCTGGACCATCTTCTTTTGCCTCAAAAGGGAATGAGTCTGAACCAGTTTCTGAGTCAAACTGCAATCAGATACAAACCAGACCAACTTGAGCCACAGTTGTGCCTTTACCATGAGGAACTGCAGCAATACCTGGTTCAACTCCCTGCCTGTGGCACAAAGTCCAGTAAGGAGGTTTGTGCCAGTGGGGATGGGTAGCTACACAGATAGCAGATTGCTACGGCAGCTTGTGTTGGGAGGGCGCTGGGGCAGTCTGGAGGGACATAAAGGACTTTCCTGAGAAGGACCGCAGGTATCTCTGGTGCCGAGATACACCACCAGCTCCCATTGCCAGCAGCAGAAGAATCACCCTGTTGTTTAGAGAAGATGTCATATGATCACAGCCTTGTCAAATATGCATCCAGCATATACTGAAAGACTGAACAAATTGCCATCAGTGGAGACTCAGTTCAAAAGATGGACCTTTTAGCTCTCAGCACAGTCTAAATGAGTCAGTGGTGGACCAAATCAGTCAGATGCCCCCTTTCACTGCAGTCCAGAAGCAAGAATCTGTCAGCACTTGCTGGTCTTCAGGTGGGACCAGCAAAATACTGCATCACCCCTTACCGTATCCAATCTTTTGCTGAAATCTGCCTGGTTGCTCTGAAGGAAATAGATTACTCAGATATCCAACATACTGTAAATTTTTTCCGTTTCACTACATTTGTGATATTTTTACTAAAAATTTGGGAGTATCTTAAGAAAACATGCTTGTGTGCCCATGCTCCCTTCAACAAGAAAAATTCTATTCCAATTCAAACTAACATACATACTAAAATATATACTAACTTTTAATTGTAGATACTTCTGTTAACTATTTAGATAGTTGCGTAGCATACATATATATACACACCATAAATAGTACATAGTATATATAATTCAGTTTATGTATAACATAGACCTTCTAGCAAAATATAGCATACTATATTATACTATATACATTCTCTAGATATATGGTACGTTCTATATGTAACACATAACTACATATCATATATATAGTTAACAAAATTATTCAGAATTAAATTTTATGTAAATATAATATTTAAAATTATTTGTATATACTGTATACTGTTTGTTAAGATAACTGACTATTTAAATCGATAGAATTATTTGGCAAAACAAACATGGAACATTGTGCCTTCTGCAGAATCATAAAAGAATCATTGATCTCTCAAAGCAGATCTATCATAACAGTCACAGAAATCTCTCTGAAGTGTGCAGTACATTAGAACAATCCAAATGTAGTGAAGCTGGAATATTAAATAAGATACTAAATTTATAGTAAAGGAACTCAACCTAAAAATATTGACACTATTGCTGTCACGAAAAAGAAGCTTTAGCCAAAATGTAATTACTAAAATAGGGCACAGAGGCAAGCGCGTATTTCAGGAAAATATGTTACTCTTTAAATTCAACTTTTTCTTTTCCTTGCTGATCTCAGCCTAGGGTTCTAAGGCCTTCATAATTGCTAGAGGTTATTATGTTTTATTATTGCCTGATAACAAACATTTAATTACCTTGGTGATAATTTCAGCACAAAATGCTCTAGAAATGCAAGCTGAATGAATCATCATTTACTCAGACTGTAAAATAACTAGCTCAAAAAAAAAGTATTGCTTTAAAATATAAAAAAGCAAGTTGGAGATCTCTTTCAAAGTCAAACCAAAGAGAATTTTCAATAAGCCAACAGTAGGTAAAGTTCAACTTACAGTAGGCAGGAAACTTTCATTTTACATAATATGAAAAAAACCTTGCAACACATTTCATATCCTACTGTGATGTATGTTGTTCCTTTTGTGATTGTTCCATTTTTACAGGGAAACTATGCTGCTAAACTATGTCTAACCCGAGGACTTGGATGTGCCTCCTACAGTTGCCCGTGCCCCAGCCACATCTGATTCCTCTTTGCTGGGCCTTGGCTACATTAAGCCCGCGATCTCTTGCTGCATCCCGGGTTTTGGGGAATGAAACTTAGGCACCTGAGCCAAAGGGAAGAACTGTCAGAACTGTTATACTTTAGCTATGTTCCTATTTTAGGCACCTGAGCAATCGGGATATTTCAATGTGCATAATTCCTTGCAGTCTTGATAAAGCTGATGCTTGTATCACAAGGATCTGCCATATGTACCAGGTTTTGGCCTGCGCAGACATGCTACAGTGGATGAACTATGGACATTACTCCTTATATCTTTCTTGTACCCAACCCACAAGCTGAAACTTATCTTTTATTTACAGTTTTTGTATGTTCAATTGGTTTATGTGGAAACTGGCATTTCAAGTTCAAGCTGTGCATGTGTACTTGTGTGTGTATTTCCATTCCTTCAATACTGTTTTCATATACTGGCCACATTTAATCTAATACGAATAAGGAGTCCCCAAAATAATTCAGTTTCTGCAAGTTTTGTTAATATAGATAGTCAAGTAGAAAGGAAACCCTACCCAGAGCCTGGACTGAAGGAAAGGCAAAAATGTGTGCTCACACAATATTAGATACTGGAGAATCTACATGGGGGACAGGGAGACAGAGACACTTTTGAATAGCACTACAATGGGGAAAACATTGCATTAAATTTACATCTAAATTTAAATCTATGCTAAAATCAACTAATTATAATTGAAAACCAGACTTCATTAGTTTCAGTGCTTAGAGAAGTCTGTGTTGTCTCATCTTGGACCATCCTTCATCTCCCTGCTCTGTGCTCCACAGGGGCTTCCTGAGAGGAGCACACAGTTCATTGGTCAAGAACAGTGAAATTATTCAACAGAAGGCAGTTACACTCTACAGGTATACTCTACATTTATGTAATCTACTATCTCTCTCATGAGCTTTGTACTCTTTTTTAGACCTAGGCCTTAAGCTAGAAAAGGTGTTGCTTTAAAACTAAATGACAAATTATTATATGATAATTAATGGAACAGACACTGATCCGAACTACAATGGTCTCAGTGCCATGTCTGTGTTCCTATGATGTCCATGTGCTCACGACTTTTAGTTTATAGCCATTTCTACTATGTAACATATTCAAAACAGAAAGGCAAATTTTTTTTTTTTTCACTCTAACAGAAGTCTCTCTGTAATATCTCTCTGAGCTTTGACACTGAACTCAAAAAGATTTACCCCTTAGCTGCTTATAAACTCTCCAGTGAAGTAAGGAAATAATTTTATCTTGAGAAAACCTGATGGAGTTTGCACTATTCAGTGTATTCCAAGACACTTGCTTAGTTTCCTCTGGTAGCTTCCTTGACAAAAAGATGCTGAATTTCAAGAAGGCAGAAAGTGATTTAAATTTGCTGGTCTTTTTGGTGAGAATTAAGAATGCATCACCACGTTGCTATTTTAACTTTAAGTCTTAAAAGCTCATGTCTTTAGGATCATAGAATCCCTCAAGTAAATTATTTTTTAGAAGTCTTTAAGGTCCAAAATTCATCCAATGCAGAGTCACAGTGGATATGACTTCCTTGAATGCTATATGTGTTAATAAGAAAACAACAGTATTTTTAATATTTGTAAAAATAATATGGTAACCAAAAATAAGAAAAATAATCTTTAGCAGAGGCTCTATCACAGCTCAAATAATTAAAAAATACCCAGACAGGTTACCTTTTGCTGCAGAAATATGTGATATCAAAACTAGCTCCAAGTTAATCTCTTCAGCTGATCACTTCAGTTGAATCGCATCAGGGATAACTGGGCTCATAGAATTCTGCATGTTCTAGGTTGTTAAATCCAAAAACACTACATAAGGCTAAATCTATTAAAAAAAAAAAAACAAAACCAAACAAACAAAAAAAAACAAAAAAAACCCAAACCAAACAAAAACATGCCTGACATACCTGGTACTTCTGAACAGTAGAATTTAGTTTCAAAAGGGGAACAAGTTCAAATTATTTATAAATGTTACTCAGTATGCAACTCACCAGTTTGAGAATAATACTCCTTAAGTTTTCTATTAAGAAGATGATATAATCTGATGTCTACTAAAAGAAAAAAAATAAATACAAAATGTGATTTCTAGTTAGGATGGCTGTTATCTTTGTGACACAATACATTTGCAATGTCAGATTTTAAATACTGGAAGAATTTTCCTGGGCAGATCAGATGACTCAAGGACTGATCAGCAATTAGAGAAACAGAAAACTGATCATCTGATGATCAGATGATTCAAGGATTGATTATCAAACTTTAGAGAAACAGCAGGTAATGACTGGTTGTGTCTGCTTCACCACAAAAAAATAAAATAAATAAAAAAAAATTGGAGCCATCATGCTGGCTGGTTTGTCAACAGCAGTGTCAAGATAGGAGAGGGCTATGGCAGGCTGCCTCTGCTCCCTGCCTGGCCCAGCAGGGCCAAATGGGAACATCCCATTTTCTTGTACTGTACGTCATTCATTACGTGCTTCCTCTAAGAGCAACCTAGCATTTAAGACACAAATACGGGGTTTTAACAGTGTTTTCTGCAGTTTCTGGAGTACAAAAATGCCTGAGTGGAGCCCAGCAGCCTGTTTTTCTTCAAACAAAAACTGACACAAGCTGGTAGCTCACACGTGAGGATTGCTTAATGACACATCAAAATCTTTTAAAAACAGATGCAAGATTGGCAGCCAAGTGTGTTAGTCATTTTGGATTGGGGTACAGACAGGTGAACAAGATTATTCATCTTGTCTGACACCTACCTTCTGCCTCAGTTGTGTATTGATTTCTGCCTGAGCTATTTCTAAACTAAAGCAGCTACAACGTGTGCAGTTGCACCCTACATCATAGAGGCTGTCTTCACTTATTGTCAGATTTTCTAGAGACCACTCAGCCTGAGTATGCATTTTAGTTAAACCAGCCATTAATGCAGATGGAGAATGAACTTCTAACAGTATCTGGCGTGGTAGAAAGCAGACTGTGATAAATGCATCTAGCACTTTAGACACTTTAGATTCCTCTGGGACAGCTGCAACATCTTTGAGCGATCTCTGCATCATCAAGCCGTGGATCATAGGTTAATTGGAAAGTTTGCTAATGCAGTAGTTTTACTGGGGCTACAAAGAACAGCACTGCTTCTTTGCACTGTTTTACTTTAAAGGCTCTAACCCTTACTTTCACAAAGTAAGAAAACCCACTGGTATCCTAAAGCTGAAACAAAATATTATACTTGGTCTATTCTGAGTTCCACACAGAACTGGTTTTCAAAATCGGTTACAGATTTTAGGAGTCTTTTATCCTTTAAAGCTGCTGGACCAAATCCTGCCTTCCTTATTCAGATTGATTAAATGGATCAAATGCTCATCAAATTAGAGTGGGAATTAAACATGAGTTTCTCCTCAGCAAAGAAGGAAAAGACAATAGGTTTAAACTCAATAGTAATTCAAATCACAGGTGAAAACTGAGATGTTTCCCCTAGAGAATTTTCTGTATGTATTAAGCAGGCAAAGTCTTGAACAAGTTCTGACACACCTGTTAGTGCCAGATACCTGCACAGCTGGCACACTTGCCAAAAAATCAGATGTTTTTCTTGCACAGGGCTCAGTTTATAAGAAAAGAAAAAAAAAGTATTATTTCAGGCTTGAGCTTTTGAGGAACAAAAGACCAGTGAATGCTGATGACCACCTTGCAGGGAAGTTTCTACGCTTCTCTACGGCGAGCGGCTCTCTCCTCACTGGAGTTCAATTACTGTAAAAGAGCTCGAGTTCCTCCAGCCAGCGCGGCATGGCAGTGCTGAGTGCTGCTTCCCAGCAAGTCAGGAGCCACAGGGTTTGTTTTGCCCATTCTGACAATAGTCGTCAGCAACTAAGTTTAAATGCAATCAAATTTGACCAGTATGCAAGAAGAAGAGAGTGTAAGTCTGTGTGATCCAGATATAAGTCCTTCTTTAGATGCACCTCTACCACAACAGTGATTACCTGAGCATGAAACAGCTAATTTTCTGGGCTCTCCAAGGTACAATGAATATTACAGGGACTGGAAAATGCACAGCATATTGAAAAAAAAAATTAAATTACAAGACCACACAATAGTAATCCAGTTTTCATTTTAACATAAAAAAAAAAAAAAAAAAAAAAAAAAAAAAAAAGTAGTTGAAGGCAAAGGGCACACCTCTCAATATCTACTAGACTCTTATTGTAGACTCTTATGCCATTACTTGAAGCTGTGAATTCTTAAATGTCTGTGAAGAACAAAAAACCTGAATGCCTGAAGGTAATAAAACCATCACTTTGTAGGAAAGAAAGATTTATCTGAAGAATATTGTCATGTCAAATGTGACTGATGTCAAATATGTATGGCGAGTTGGCCAAAAAAAAGTGAAAATAGAAACCACCTCCCTGACAGTGGTTTGCAACAGGCTCCTGCCTGCTCTCATTCCTACGCAGTACGCCAGGATTCTGGTTACCAAGAGGTTTTTTGAATTCTGTAACAAATTTGTAGTAGATGGTTTCCACTGTGGGATATAAGGAAGAACAAAAATTATAGCTTGTATAATGTAAGGGAATATCCCTTTCACAGTAACATTTCTTTCTTGCAGATTGTGCTACAAACTAAAAGCATTTGCATCAAGGGTAGGTCAAAGGCTGCTGGCCACAGAGAGTGCTAGGGAAAGGGGAAAGACTCCTTCTCCACAGCTGTGTCCACTAGTCCCCTAAAATGGCACCACTGGACATACCTAACCAGCCTACATACCCCAGCCGTGGTTCTTTGCCCATCAGTTTGGCGCATACAACAACCGATCGGACGAAAACCTTAAGTGAGATGTCAGTACAGGGCTTTGTTGCTAACAGCAGCTCCTCAGAAGTGTGTGGTCAGGGCAGGTAGGCAGCAGAGAAGCCCTGGGGAGGGCACCTGCCAATCCACCCAGCGAGGTTTCACACATGGGGAAACCTCTTTCCTTGTCTCTGACTCCTGAAGTTGTGCCTATGTAAAAGAACGAGGTTTTAATTGTGATATGTCACAGCTGTCAAATCATCTGGCCAATTAAATCTGGGATCCCTGCTGAATATCGTAGCAGGAACTTTATGTATCTCTTTCTTATTGAAGTGTCTACATTATCATCCAGATTCTGGCCTGCTCCATCCCCTCTGAGCTCCTGCAAAGAACAGACGCTAAAAAATGGAGCAACTTCTCTAAAGAATCTCACCACAGGCAGTCATCAGTAGGCACGAAGGTATTGTAGCTTACCTACAGAACAATATCTGTACCAAATGCAGGGAAAAGTGGGATGGGGCTGTGCTGCACACCAGAAGAGCCACACTAGCATTACATATGAGAATAACTGTTTCTGGTTTATGCCTGAAACTAGTCCTGCACCCTGTGGACAGAAAGAATCATGGTCAGTTAGAAAAAACAGTGCTACCTAGTTTTCTAGATTCATTTTCTTATGTGATTGTTGTTGGTAATTACATAAAAATATAATTACTAAAATAATTAATATAGTTATTTCTTTACAATCATTATATTTGGTTATAATTGTACTATTTTATTATATTTTAATAATTTATTTCATTGGAGAAACTGTGTGTTCCTGTAAATGTCCTTGATTGGTTATGTTTGTGTTCAGGACTTTTTAAAAAGTGATAACGCCATTCAAACAGGGTTTCTAATTATTGTTTCAGCTGCCTTCTAAGGTAATAAATAAATAATGATTTCCAGTGGCAAAATATAATATAAATATATACATATGCAAACATAAATAATTTCAGCAACCATGTAACTCTATTATTATTTTTTATTACTCTACTGGTAAAAATAATGCTGAAAATCTATTACAAGAATCCATATGAAAGCAATAAAATAAAGTACAATGATCATAAACCCAATCACATATTTTATAGAAAATAGGAGTATAAAATCACTTTGTGTGAGGTTTCTCTGCTGCAAAGCAATTTATCATTTAAGAAAAGACAACTTTCCACTGTGTTTAAGCATCTAATGTGTTCAACTTCTTGCGACCCAAGCAGGAATGGGAATAGGTTGTATTATTTTCAATTTCAAAAAGCTTTATTCATCACTGGTCACGCTAGCACAATTTTTCGGTGCCAGTGGTAGAGTAATTTGCCAGTTCTGGTAAGTTTGCAAGAGTTATTTTTACATTCTGGAGTTTCAGGCATTTTGCATACACCTTCCTTTAGCTGTAAAATATCTCAATTTCCTAATACCCTAGGAGTACTTCACTGGTCGAACTTTTGGAATGTGCTCAAATTTAATGCATAAACCCCACATCTTAGGAAGGTAAAAACAAATGTAATGCTACGCTGCTTTAGAGAGACTTTCAGTTAATTCAGCTGAGGTATTATTTCAGATGTCTTTCTTTAAGAAGCAACTTGGAGCTCACACACTTCACAAAGCACTGATGTGTGACCCTGGGTCCTTTTATTCACCTTTTAATAGTCCTTGATTTATAGCATTATTTGATTTACATTACAGGAAAGATCTATGAATTTCTCTGGGGAGTAAGTTCAAATTAGATCAGCCATGTTATTCCATTTTATTTCCCCTATTTTATTACAGGATACCAAGCAATGGAAAATTGTAACTTAGCAGCCCTATGCTTTACCCTATAACTCCATTCCTAAAAATATGTCTGCTATCCGAAGCAGAATTCTCCTGTAGCCATCTGCATAAGCTCCATGAAGTATGGCGTGGCATCTTCAGAGGACACTACACCCTTCTGAGTCATTTTTATGCAATATAGTTGAAGGGAATTTTTTCAGTCCAAGATCTACTCTTGTAATGGCATGTGTTGTTATTTAAAAAATGCATGTAACTATTCATCTTGTCAGCCTAATAAGGTGCAGAAGTAAAACGCTCTAGAATTTTTTAATTTTACAGTACTTAGTGGTCTACAATTCTGTTTATTACTAAGCTAATCGCACAGTATTCCCTACAATTAGAGAACAGCTTAGTAATGAACAGTACTGCAGACCACCCAATCTACATGTCTTTTAAAGTTGCAGTCACTGACAAAATAGAATGAAGGAATTGTCACTTTCGTCTTGAATTCTGTAGTCTTTGACCGTTGTAAATTTGTTGCTATAAGCTGATGCTGGGATGGGGAGAAGTGAGTACAGAAGGAAGTAAAGCGAAAGGAACCAGAGGTGCAAAACCTTTTGCTTCTCATCAAAAAGAAGTAAGTGTTGTTCACATGAAAGCATACTGCTTTAAGAATATGAATATCAGTCCCAAGGAAATTGTAAAAATATCAAGCTAGAGCGTAGCCTCTTTGAAGCTCAACATCTACAGAACGTGTTTTCTCCCTTCACTAATTTTCTTAGCTCTTGGCTGTCTGCCCAGGCAGTAGTTTCTCCGGCTAGTGTTTTGTGATCTAAATTCTAGGCTGGGTTGTAAGCTAACTTAAAATGCAAAGTAAAAAACAATTTGTGAATTTGCTCACAGCAGTCACCCTGTTTCCCTGTGCAATTACTCCGTTAGTGTTCTGACAACAGGCCTATGTATATTATTAAGATCCTTCACTCCACCAAACTCCCTGTTGGAGTCTCTGGAAATTTTGCTTTATTAATGACTGTTGGTACAAAACCTTCACAGTCAGTTTTTTCTTCCTCCTGAACCATCACATCTGATAACCTGAACACAGTTTCTTCCAGACTCACTCAGGAGAGTTTAAGCAAATGTCTGCTTGTCTTTTTTCTATCTTTTTTTTTTTTTTTTTTTTTCCCCAGAAACAGTCATAATAATGTTAGTGACCTGGTTACACTACCATAAATCTGGACTTATTCCACTGCCTTTGAAGAAGCTAATCTGCATTTACCCCTGTATTACTGAGCTGAAATCCAGCTCAGTGGGGCTACTTGTGTAGAGGATTTGGTCCTTGTAAAATCTCATAAGATTGTTTAACAGCTATCACATAAATAAGAATGCAAACATAATCCTGAGCTGAAATCTAAGCAATTGACAATATTTTTTAGCATCACACCAGAGAGCAGCAGAAGGATTTCATTATAGTAGCTGGGCCAACTGTCAAGATAATAGGATGCACTTGATCTTAAGCTTTGGTTTCACACACTAATCAAGCTGTATTAGCATAACAACTGTTGGTCTTTCTCCTTTTCCCCAGGTCTAGTATATTGATGGAGCAAAAAGAGATAATTAATTTGGCTGTCTGGTATAAACAAACCAAACAACAGATACCTCTGCAAAGATTTGTAAGGGACATTGCTTCATCTTCTTCAGCAGAGAGACCACAACTCCAAAAACAGATTAAGGGATTTGGTGGAATGTTCAAAGAGAAAATTTACCTTTTAATCCTTTCTTCTTTCTTTTTACTGCAATCTTTCTTTTCTCCCTATCTGTGAGTTTGTTCTAGAAAAACACCCTTCTGTGGATGTCTTAACTGAAGGACAAAACCTGACAAGTCAGAGGTCAAAACTCATTCAGCTCTCCTCTTATTAGGTCCTCTGTCTGGTGCCAAAAATATTATTTATTCCCCTAGTATTCAAGAATCTAACTGTTGTCTTTTTGAGCAGTTTCTGGGACACCTGTATTTTGGATGCTTGTCAATACCTGCTCTTCTCCCACACAGCTGAGAGCATGACAATCCCCAAGCCTTCAGGTGGGGATATATCTTCAATTTCATCCACAAAACTTCAGATAGGTAGGAGAGCTCCTAAATCACTGTTGTGGTGAGTTCGCAGAAGCACTAGGCAAAAGCCACATGGGAACAAATGACAGTGCAAACTGGGAATGGCAATTAGATATCTAAAAAAAAAGAAATATGAGGCAGTAGTAAATATAGGTCAAAAATGGATATAGGACCAGAACCCTTTAATCACCCCGCCTGTAAACAACAAACCAGCCATGCACAGCAGCCCTTAATAAAAGAACAGCTAAAAGCTGAGAACGTACAAAGAGCAGAGGCTGATAAACTATTTCAGTCTTGGAAAGCAGGTTCCTCTTTATTTCAATACCAGTCAGACTTACTCCGTTGCTCACAGAATCCTGAAAACAAAACACAAGGTTTCAACTCCTTGATCAGGAACTACTGGTGTTAGAATATGTAAGAGGAGATTAAGTTGCCACAAAGGAGAAAAAGAAAGCTTCTTTTTGGCTTTTTTTTTTTTTTTTAATTCATGTAATACTACAATGTAGATAAAAAGAAGGAGAAGGTTTATCTGGCATAATAGGCTGAGAACTGGATGTTTAAGGACAGCTCTAAGTGAAGAGCAGTCTGTCTTACATCCCTCTTCCTGTAGATGGTAAGCCTGGTCCTCAAGGCAAGTCTTGCAGGGATGCTTGAGGGACTTCAGGGAGAGCAGCTGGGTGGGATCCCTACCTGGTGATTAGAGGAAGAAACATAAAGGAAAGACTGAGCAGCAAGTAGCCATGAAATGGGACACTTTGAGGTTTGTCATGACCCAGATTGGAAGCCCAGAGAATCACATCGGTTCTGTGATCCCCTCGGGTTAAATTAAGGTGAAATGACACCAAAATGTTTTACTTTGGGTACAGAACAATTTAAACTTGGAAAAGGACGAAGGGAAGGGAAGGGAAGGGAAGGGAAGGGAAGGGAAGGGAAGGGAAGG
>NW_020799155.1:1298408-1329507 GCF_003259725.1 Athene cunicularia | reverse complement strand
GGGGGGGGGGGGGGAAAGCATTTATCTACTATTGCCAAATAATGAACACTTGAAAACAAAACTGAAGTATACCAAGATGCTAAATATGCAGATAATTTTGACAGCCCACTATTTATTCTCCTTCCTAAAATTAACTGCTATGAATGTGATTATGTTCTAGGTACATGACCAGTTGCAGGAGGAGAAATATTGTTGCCTGTGAGCTATAAAAAAACAAAAAAAAAAAAATTATGCTTCACAGAGGAGGTAAATGCTACTGACTTATGTACCAACTGAGCAGAGGTAAATGAGTCAGCATGTTGGAGGGATGGAGCTCTACTCTCCATCATTCAATGCTTGAGGATGCTGGGTGCAAGGCTGGAAGTAAGCAGAAGCTCCTCATTTCTTGCCTCTGTGCAAGGGAGACAGTCCCATGGCCTACTTACAAGCTATTCCTACTAAAAACACCTCTGGTCATGACAATCTATACTTCCGCCTAATATGGAAATGACTGTAGTAAAGAAAGTTTTAAGTAAAGTGAAAAACCTTATTATAAACCATACTTAGAATTTTTTTTGGGGAAAAAAAAAGGTCCTCAAAAAACAGTCCTTACTGTTTATATGCCAGAAAGCCAGAATTAGTTGTCTTCCCTGTAGGCACTTTAAGTAGAAAGGGCAAGGATTCAACAAACATCGTGACTGAACTGTCCTTTAATGTCTCAGAGATGGTGACTGAGCATAAAGGCACTTTGAAAGAACTGTCTAGGGGAAGTGAACATTGTCACTGCCTCGGCTGAATCTTCCATGAATAAAGGAGTTCAGTCTTGAAGTCTGCTACCAGCATCTTTTATTAACTTTGGTGAAAAACTGAATTCAATGTTTATCAATCTGAAAACAGAAAAAAGCATGGAAATTTATACATGCTGGTACTATTGCCTACTGACACATCCTGGCACTATGGTCCCAATTTTCAGTGCCTGCATGTGTAGTTTCCTCCTGTTTTATTCTCTCTTCGCAGGCCAGCTCTGTCACACATTTGTGAGTCACCTTTTACAGCAGTTTTCAGACTGTCCTAGCAGCAAGTTGCAACAGATTGCATCACCAGGAACAAAGACAGACATGCCCTGACAGTCTTAGCTGTGGCATCCTGCACCCAGATGCACTACTAGAGTCCTAGAAGTGTCAGTGAAGCTACATTACCTGCCCTAAAACATGGAGCAGTTATCTCCTCTAGAGACAAAAAGATCTTGGAACCACCTGTGGCCACGATGTGGGATGTAGCATGCAAATATAATAATTTTACAGCTTAATTTCAATAAAGCAATCCTAAACTGATTGCCTTTTCACCCCTCTCACCTCTCTCCATTGTCCTAATTTAAAAGTTAAGCAGTGCCACCCTCACAGTATTGGCAGGATCAGACAGAAATGATGAGCTGTAAAGTCAGGAGGATGGGTACAAGAGTCTGTGGGGGGACAGTGGAGAAGAGAGGTCCCAGTTGACCTAGCAAGTAGCTGAGGAAGCTCAGTTGCTTTGGCTTCTCCATGAGAAATGACTAACACTTGAAATATTTTAGTTCGCTGTTGGGAGGAGGGTGTACCCCAGCGGCCAGGGTGCTGAGTACCCATTGCACTGGGAAATGAGTGTCTGACACAAGCCTGGGTTTTTCCAGCAGACCCTAAGAGCAAGTTTTATTTTAGGATCTCATCTCAAAAATTAAGGTAATAGGTAAATTTCTCATTGTCTGCTTATTCAGAAACACTACCCTAGATTTTTCGAAGTTGTCAGATTATAAAATAGATAAACTGCTACAAGGTGGGCAACGTAAGGCTGACCTGAGCTGATATAAGCTGTGTTATGACCAGCTTGTAAACACGCTTTCTGAACTGCATTATCCAGTTTCAAATGTTAGAGGCATCCTCTGGAAGTGCCAAGCCAAATCCTTACATGTTCTTTATCCACTTTGCTCATGGAAGGACTTTACACCAGCTGGTGAGGCAGATCATGCGTTTTTCTGCATTCAAAAAGAATTAAACACCAGTGACCAATCGGTGCTCCCAGTCAGGCTGTTGCCCCCCAAAAGGGCACCCTGCTTTGTCATTTTACCCTTCACCTTGGCACAGAGAGAAAGAGCAGCAACTAGTAAGTCATGGTGGTGCTCTTTGTGATATAATTAGAACAGGAATGAGAATCAAGCTACTCATTTGATTTAGGCTGATGACCAAGGCCAACTTTTCACCAGATGCTCTGTCAAGCAGATGAAAATGGTGCTGTATCTCCAATCCTCATTCATTTAGTTCTCTGAACCCAGAGGATTTTTGAACCTGAATATCCAGCTACCAGGTAAGAAGCCAACAGCTTCAAAATCAAAGCTTCCCTTGCCCTCATAATTTGTGCACCAGTTAGTGCACAAACTCCAAAACCTTGACTACCAAAGAAGAAAATCAATGTAATTCTGAATCAGGCAAAGGAGGAGTGGGGGGAGAAGGGGGATGAAAACACATTTTACACACTCCTGTCAATGTTTAAAGGGCTCTTTTTAAATTTACACTTCCTGATTACAATCATCTCCATAATAACTTACACTCCAGTTCTTCCAATTTCAGCAGGAATGAGACACCTCAAAGGAAGAGGAGGTTTCAGGAAGTGATTCAGAAATTGGTATTATCACTTGTATCTGTTAAGGCTTGTTCTTTCAGCTGTATGTTTGATTCTGCAATCTAGCATATACATGTCTGCCAAGTATCATCTCACTTTACGGACTTGCTTGGAAAACACAAGGGAGGGGAGAGGGGTGTGTTCATAGTACTGCATCTCTAAACAGTAAAAGGAAAGATCATTTTACACCTGAAGCTTTCTGCAGTTTGTGTACTGCCCAGTTCAGAACATGACCCAGATGTTTGTCCTTACATTCAAATAGCAAACTCCCAGATGTCTAAAAATATTTTTAGATTTTTTTTTTTCCCCCTTATTGTTTTAAATCCTTTTAAAACCTCCTGGTTCTGTGGTTATGCTAAATGTCTGCCAGCCTCACTAGAATTCTTGACATGTTTCTCCAGAATGACCTTTATCTTACACTGAACAGAAAGCTTCAGAGAGTAAATAGAAGGTCTTCCTTACCATTGCCATGTTTATTCTGCTGCAGGCTACATCTGATCACAAAACTGACACCACCCTTGCTTCACAGGAATTTTTCTTATTTAGAAAAGAAGCAAATAAAACAGCACCGAGAAATCAAGTCATAACAGATAGCAATTGCACAGTGTCCTGTCTCCCAGTCAGTAATGAATCACTTCCTCAGTGCTGTGAGAAAGGGGAATCAAGCTGATGAAGGTGCCTGATTTCAGAAGAAACCAACTAAGAGACATGATGCTATGCTGTACTTGCTTGTGAGAACTCAGAAAAATAAAAGATACAGGAATTTGTATGGCTAATAGTTGCTTTTCATTTTTGCCCTACAGAGTCAAGGCCGTTTTGGAGGTTAAAAATTAAATCTAGAATAATTGAGGGAAAATTATCAACTACTCCAACTTCCAGAAGATCATTCCATATGTCCTGCAGACTGCTGTATACCTCGGAAACCCTGCAGAGCCACGCACGAGGGCTTTACTTTTACCCTAGTCCACCTCCTTGTGACTCCCTTGGCATGCAGGTGCTGATGGGGAAGCTCCTCCAGGTCACTCAGCTTGGGCCCACACTCCACAGATTGTATTTGCAGCTGGCTCCCCTGGCCCTGATGGGTCAGATAGAAACTAAAGGAAGAGAAAACATCTGTCCCAAAGTCTTGAACCAATTAATTATTTTACAGAGATTTTATTAAGTGTAAGCAGCCTAGCACAGGTACCCTGCTGGGGCTGTAGCTGGCGAGCCTGTTCCCTCTGCAGACTGAAGGGGCTGTGATGCTCCTCACCTCTGTCCTGCAGTTACGCAGTGAGGTCATGACCTATTGGATTTTACAGTGTTTCAAACTGGTAGTAGCTACAGTACAACAGAAGATTAGTGGTGCCAGGCACATAGCTTGTACACTAGTTCTTTGAGCAGCCTGTTCTTACATTAGCTAAAGTGATGACTCCTTCACCATAGATAGCAGTGGGACGGAGACGAGACTCCGTGTTTGCAACTTTTGGATTCCTCACACTGAAATAGGCCACATACAGGCAGTGTTGTCATTTTTTATTAATCACAGGTAACATAATTCTGGTCACTGATATAGGCTGTTTTGTCGCTAAATATAATCTTGCAACTTTCACACAATTTTTGCAAAGCAAAATGAGAATGAAGAACTAATCCCCCTCAAAATGTCTTACGGCTTTGAGGAAGAGAGCTTTATCTACGTGTCTAGAGGCTAATTGTTCAAGTCCCAGCTGTTCTGTCAACTGTGGTTAATATTTTTCTGCCCTTCACAACCCAAGACATTACATTCAGTCACACAGTAACTATTATTCCCCAGTTCTGCAGAAAAAGGAAGTCTAAAAGTGATTTGGACAGCACTGAAACCACGACTGACAGGCCAGAAAGGGCTCTTGCAGAGACTGAGGCAAAGTCAAATCAGATGCTTCTAGAATAGTTTGCTTCCTATGTACTGAATTAACGTATGGCTTCAAAATTTGTGTTAATATACGATTTATCGCTGTATATTTGCTACTTTGACTAACAGAATCCAGCCCTTTAAGAACAAGGTATGGCAGCCTTCATGCTTTGCTGAGACTGATTCTCAGGCTGCAGCGTGCACTCCACCTCAATCCAGTACACAAACTGGGGTGCAGACAAGGGTGGCATCTGTTAAAAAATGAAGAAATAACATTGAGCACCCTTTGCCCTAGGCAGCTTCACTTGTATTTCTAGAAACAAGGTGACTGGGTCTGTGAAAAATCAAAAAAAGATTAGGACTTAATATATATAATAAGCCTCTTCCCAGAACACAAACTGTGGCAGATGAACGATAACAGCCTGTCACCTCTTGATACGAAATGAAATCCTGCCCGGCTCAAGTAAGGATTAAAATTTATTCCCAGCTAATTGATGCTTGGAGTCACCATGCTAGATTAATTAGTCTCTGCTCCAGCTTCTGCTTTGCGTATTTGCCTGCACATCTTTGAGGTAGTTTTTTAGGTCAGGCACAAATTCTCGCTGTGTGCTTGTGCAGTGCCAAGCATGAGAGAGTGCAGAGCCCTCCTGAAAAACTCATGGTAGTAAACCTGCCATGGGGGCTGCAACTGATTCAGTCTGAATTTGGAAAGACTGGCAGAATTATAATCTCCCAGGGCCAGGTTGGTGAGAGTGCACAGAGCAGCAGACAGACAACAAAGACAGGGATGATTATCAATGTCATAGGCTTTGGTCTAATTTTGTGACAGTCAGCATTTTACAATGAGAACAGAGTCAATCATTGGAATAATCTCTCCAGGGAAGTGGTGGATTTCTCAACATCAGACACTTTTAAGATTCAGCTGGACAGGGAGCTGGACCATCTTGTCTAGACTGTGCTTTTACCAAGAAAGGTTGAACCAGGTGATCCTTGAGGTCCCTTCCATCTGGTATTCTGTGATTCTATCATTCTATGTTTTTGCTGCCTTTGGTGGTGTAAAATAATGAGCTGCCACGGTCAAGTATGTCCTTTATACCAAAGCACAACAAAACCAAATGTAACCACCATTGATGGAAACTATAGAAAAGGAAATAAATTTAAAGAGGCATCCCAGAGTGTTTTGGTAGCTGTCATGCCTACCCATTTCTGTATTCCTTCTTTCTAAAGAGTACAGAGTGGTGACTGGAAAATGAAGTGGTTTCATTCCAAGCTGGGAGAAAAAGGCAAATTATTATGATCTTTCAATTAATCAAAATTTTTCTAACAGAAGTTCACAGTCAAAACATGTCAATAAATTATAAATGTTTCCATTCTGTTAATTTATGCGAAGACATTTTAAATAAGAGCAAAACTCAAGACATTTCATTCTGCAGCTGTTTAACAAGATATTTAAATGTTTTGAAAAATAATTCTCCTCACTTTAAAATAAAATTTCTTTAAAGTAAAAGATATTATGGGGAGGGGAGAATAACTACCAGACAGAAATTTGTTTTGTTATAAAAACTGTTTCTGTAGAATGTTTTTGATTAGCTTTGAGTACACGTGCTTCTTTAAAATTATCTGGAGAAAAAAAGATGGAAGTCAGAAGGACTGAATGATATCAGAATAAAATTCCAGTTAAAGGACAACAGGCAATTCTTTCTGATTTAGAGCTAGAGGCATGTTAGTGCCATTCTTCCCTTTGGGGGACTGTTTACCCTCAACCAAAACAACCCTGTCTCAGTTTACGAGAAATTCAGGACGAGCTGCTATAACAAACTGCCAATTGCAATTCAGTCGGGATTTCATCCTACTCCAAAAAACAGCCATCATAAAATTTTTACATTAGAAAATACATCCCCTTACTGTACTTTAGGGTTTCATATTATTCCAGCTACTTCTTCCATTACTAGCCCTCAGTCCACCAATTCTGCCTCAGCAGCCTGCAAGCAAAGTCTCTCTCAGAACATCTCCATGTTGTACTTAAAGTGTTTCCAGTGTTACACATACCTGTTCATGCCCTTCCTTTAATATACTAGAGGGAGCAAGTTACCATGAAAGGGAAAACTGGTACGACCTGAAGCCACCTTTCCACAGCCTCAGAAGAGACTCGAGTTGTGTCTTCCGAGATACTCTTTGTATTCACAGGGATTATGTGTATGCATTAAGGTTTCCTAAGTAAACGTTGACAACTTTTTCTCACTGTACAGCTCCAAAAGATGGGGCTGCAGGTACACATCTGTACCACCTGTGCTGTAATCCTACAGTCGTCACATAAAGGTGGGCACAGCAGCAGCAGTAGGCTTGCTAGGGAAGTACTCAGTAGGGTTTTAGTTGTCTGAATTGGAAATAGGAAAATGTGACTGTAGGCAACTGCAGAAAAGCTGGACTGTATGGGTCATTGACTAAGAATTGCTGGTAGAGTCCAAAAATAATAGATTTGATCCAGTAATACTCAAAGGCTTACAAACTACCTCTTAAGACTTTTTAGAGTCACTGTCTTCACTACACTAAAATACATAAGATCAAGAAGTGGTGAGTTTTTGCTGTAGTCTCTCACCCCTTGAAATCTGTGGGGAAAAGTGCATCTATTTCTGTCTTCACCCTTCCGAGGAAGCCAGAAAAGGGAGAAAGGGATCTTTGTACTGAGGCTGCATTCTCGCTCCAGTACCGGCTTTTCTAACAGCTAATGCATAATACAAAGTTTATCCTGACAAGTTGTTTGAATATTGCTCTCTGAAAGCATGAAGCACTGCAGTTAAACCTACAGCACTGATAGCATTGCTGTGTGCACTGGAGCCAATTCCCAGCTGCCAGAAGCTCTTCCAGGAGGTGCTCCTTCAGAGTATTTGTAAACACCTACACACATCACTGAAGAGGATTACAGAGATTTGTGAAAGGAGAAACAAAATACCTATAAAAAGAAGCATCTTCTTATTAGATTTTTTTTTCCCCCCCTTCTGGGGTTTTCACTTCTGGATAGCAGAAATAGAAATATGGTAAACGTACTTTCTTGATTAATTGATTTGTGCCTGCCGGCGGATAAACTCAGCTTGTTTCATCCATCTATTGTATCATCTATTATGATTAGTATAGCTATGTTCCATATGATTTAAGGAAATTTCAGTATATTTCTTTATACTGAATTTTTGTACTTCACATTTTGCTGGTAAAACAGCAACATGGGACACTGATTAATAAGCATTGTATAATCCTCAGACACATTTAGTAAATCACTCTTCTCACTCTTCTACTATAGACTTTCATCAGACAAATAAATAGAAAGAACAAGAGAAACTACACATAACATTTGTAATAAATTCATCAAAGTTACTATCATTTTAAATGTTTATATAATACCAATACAATGTTTGATCATGAGTGATAAGGAAAAAATAAGTTGGCACAAAATAAAAAAAAAAAAAAAGGTTGTAAAAATGAGCCTTCATATACAAAAACCTAACCACATCACACAAAAATGATTGCAGTGATAAAAACATGCATCACAGATGATTTGTTCCATCTGTATGTTATTTGTCACTAAGCACTCTATCAACATCATGTGGTAATACCAAACTGCTGCAGGATTATGACTGAATTCTGCTAGATGTTTACAACAACAGAACAAAAAGTTGTCCTTGTCTCAGCCCACAACCTTGCCTGGATAGTAATGGTTTGGAGGCTTCTGATGTAGGGTGAGGATTTTTTTGTTGGGGGAGAGGTTACTGTGACCAAGGTATTTTCCAATTGTAATTACGTACATTGTATCTGGGTTTGATAAGTAACAGGGCTTCACTTACTATTTTCTAAGGAAAAAGCCCAGAACCCGCTGTTTAAAAAATAATAATAATAATAATAATAATAATAATAATAATAATAATAATAATAATAATAATAATTTTCTTTCTGTACGACTTTCCATCTTGCATTCTGTTACCTGGGAACTTCGCTGTCATAAAGCACCACCTCAGGGCCCTAGTTAGTAGGAACTATTTGAAATGAGACACTGAAAGTTAAATACATCAACACACAGCTACTCTGTAGCATAATGGAGGCCCCCGAGACAGGTGCACCACAGCGATTATCCACAAGAGCCTCTGAGACATGTGCAACTCCAGCGGATTTCAGTAGGAACCTGGCTTATTGTCTCAAAAATATTTGTATCAGATGTGTTAGGTTATAAATTAAAAGTATTTCTCCTCCTCTACTTCCCCTTCTTTCCTGCCACCCAAATTATAGATCCTTTGGACAGGATTATAAAACCTGACATAGGTTATCTTCTTCTCCTTACGCACCATGACCGGTATATGGGCTTTGGAGGCCAAGCAACATTTCATGGAAAGTTGACTGAACTGGGAGAAACAGGTGCACTGCTCTTTTTCCTATTGGGATTCAAATGAGATGTCATTTGCACTCTTAGAAACAGGTGATGACATAACCAGTGTTTGATCTAATTTCCTTTTAATGGAAGATACAATACCAACTGATGCATGTATTTATAAAAATTCACACATTCCCTTTTGATTTTATTCAGCCCTCACTTGCAGGGATATGCTAAAGGGAATTCATTCTTTATGTCAAATACACAAAAATGATATCTTTGGGTTTTTATCACCAAGAACCATAGAAACTTGAGCTCTTTCCCACCATAAAAATCTGTCTACTTTGCCAATGTTAAATAATTTCTAGCTTGGTTCTCTGAAAATGTGATAACAAAAATAGTTCCTACTTCAGCAACAAATCCACTCCTGAAGTGTGATCAGTCACATCTGCTGAATTTTAGTGATAAAAGCAAGGTTTTTTCACATCAGGCTCTAGAGCTGTAACAGGTAAGAGCACACGCTCTGGAATCCAAGGAGAGAAGTTTGATATGTTGTTAAACGAAATAGTAAAGGGCGGCGAGAGCCCCGTGTTCCCGCCTCGGGTCAGTGGCAGCGCAGGCTGCTCGCTACTGCAGGAGTGTCACTAGTTGGGAGAGCTCACACCTCTGCCTCTCATGAATTACCAAGCAGAGATATATCAGTAGAGACTTTGTTAATGAGGTATAAAGGCTACTTCTCCACACAGACTTAGATGAAAGTATGCGTGTTTACCTCGGATTTTACGTACTGGTTTTCTGTGTGCCAGCCACAGCTGTTAATTAAACACAGCCGCGCTCCTGTAAATGCAAAAATGGGAACAAGGGCTCCAGGGCTATATACATGCACATTTTAGTAGCTTCAAAAAAAAAAAATCTGTGTAAGCACTTGACTGAATAAGCTAACAATTACAGTGGAGGACTGCAGGGCCTTCCTAAAACAATCTTCCACAGTGAGTGAGGAGGGAGCCCTCTTCAGCAAGAAGGAACTCCGGAGGAACAGCAGCCGTAGCAGCTCTTCATTTGACAGCTTCTTAGCCTCGGAAATTCCCTTAATGAACAAACTCGGGGAATATGAAAGAAGTTACTACAGCCTTCCCACCCCTAGGCTCTAAACCTCTTATTCTCCTGACAGTTGGTTAGTCAGGTGAGAGAAAATATTTGCCGTTACATGTGAAATCTGAGTTCTCCTATACTCAGCAGAACTCTTGCTGTCTTTGATGGGTTCAGGGCTAAATTTTGACCACAAATCTCAATATCTGGTCTTAGGTCAGAAGCCCACCCTTCAGCTTTGAAGACATAATAATCAGAACAGCTCTTGACTTGCTTTGGAGTCACCATAAGTAGGCCACCAATACCCTTACTCAAACAAAAAGCCTCAGTTCCTGCACAAAATCATGGAAATAAATGTTTCTGCATGACAGCCGGCCTTTCCTTCAGCACATGTCCGGCTCAGCCCAGCCCAGCTGGAAGCTCTGACTGGAGAGGATTGCCCTGGAGCATCCTTTACATTCCACAGGAAGATCAAGGGCAAGTTGATCTTGAGGAGTATACACCATCCTTTCAGAAACTCTTCTGCTGGTAAAGGAAATAGGGCATCACCCTGAGGAGTGAAAAAGACAGCCCAGTTTCACTGCATCGACAGAGATGGTGGTATTTATCGGTTTAACCACTAAACCATAGACACAGAACCATAAACATAAATATCTGCTGGAAATACCTTACTGGAGTTTCATTTTAGTAACTGTTGTTTGGCCATGTTCAATTAAGTAGATTAAAATTACTTCTCAGTAGTCATTTCCCATTGCTTTCAATGCCTTCATCCCATATTCAGCATCAGAGAAGTAGTAATTGCATTGATGGTAATGCTTTCACAGTTTGTATGGCAAGGAGAGTCTTCACATAAGGAAGAAAGGAATTATACATGAATGAGATAGCAAAGGCACGAGGGAAAGGAAAGAAGAAAGTGATTTAGCAAAGCATTTCAAATGTTTTAATAAATCATAAATCTACACTGAAATGTCACTTTAGCGAGTTTCCCTTACACTGATTGCTGAATGACAATATATTCTTTGTCTGTGTGTATGGGAAAGGCTGTAATGTGCTGCTATGTTTGCACAGCATTTCTGAGGAAAAATACTGATTGGAACATAAATAATTTCCATTTTTACTACTACAGGTCTTTTCATATAGTTTCTCTTAGTTCAGTGTAAGAGTACTGTAGAAATGTTACAAATGAAACATTACAAATATACAATATAAGCCAGAGATCTCATTCAGAGTTCCTGAAATTATGAAATCCAGAAAAACCTGGATTCTTCTTATGTGGAAAATGAAACAACTTTATGCTCTACTGATTTTTTAATGCAGCAGATCTTGAAGAGAAGATGTAAGATGATGCCATACAGAGATGCAAGAAAATATTTTTTGAAGTGGAAGAATCAGATAAATCATGAATCACCAGTGTCACTGGTAAATCTGTGCATGTTCTTATTGCTATTTTTAGATCACTGACCACCATCCTACCATTCTTGCCCAAGGATTTTCAGCACTGTTTTCAAAGACTCATAAACAAACCAGACAATCAAACATTAGAAATCAGCATAATCGCCACAGTACTTTCAGACTTTCTCTTCTCTGAGCTTCACCTTTTCTTTTAAAGCACCATTCCATCCCCAAACCTAGAGTTTTAAGACAGAAACTACTTACAGATTCAGTTACAAAGCAACTGATCGATGGATGGATATAAAAATCAATAGGAATGGATATAAGTCATCAGGGGTAAGCCAGCTACCAAAGATACTGAAAATCCCGTCTAGTTTTGCTTCATCAGTGAAGATTCAACCGTGCCAAAAGCAGATATTATAATTAGTACATTTTATGTTGTTTTAGAGATAACACTCTTTGGAAGATAGATTCTGAATGGCCTATCTTTATGCATATTCCTGCTACATTTCAAGATTGTATTGCTACAGATCTAGCTCTTAATGGTGCAAAATTCCACAAGATTCAAGAAAATGCATGCTAAGAGCAGATACTTAAAAACTTATTTTCTGAAATGTGCTACCATTGTACCACTGTAAGCACTGTTTATCTGAGTCATCTGGACAGAACATCATTTTCTTAAACTTCCTGTAACAGCCCAAAACAGGATAAAAACATAAGAAAAATATTTACACTAGGCAGCAAAACTAACACTGTCTTTTCCCCTTCACCCTCCCAATTTCTACTTTTTCATGCCAACTCTTTAGATGTTCAATAACCACAGGATCAGAATGATGCAGGTTAGAAGGGACCTCTGGAGGTCATTTGGTCCACTGCACTAAGCATCACTACCTTCAAAGTCAGATCCAGCTTCAAAACTAGACCATGTTACGGATGTCCAGTGCAGTGTTGAATATCTCTAAGGATGGAGATTCCACAACCTTCCTGGGCAGTCTGATTCAATGATTGTCCAATTTCATTTTTTTCCTAGAGTCTTTCTGGAATTTCCCTCGATGCAAGTTGCGCCTTCCTTGAGTCCACGCACTCTTTTGGCTCCCTTTAACAGTGATTGAGGCAAAACCTGGTCACAATGCAAAACCATTTTTGTTCCTTTAGATAACCGTGGCATTGCAATAGTCCTTGCTACTTGCAACCACAATTTCTTCCAAAATATATTTTTCAAGTATGTATTCTTAAGGGCTTTAAGTCACCCGAGGCTTCGCTGACACACAGACTCTCTGATTGCATACTGGCATATTTGATCAGCCCACTGCAAGACACATACCTGTTTGGCAGGGAAACAAGTTTTCATTGCTAATACTGAGATCTACATCATTTAGTCTGAATGTTTTTGCAAAGAGAAGATTAAGATATCTTAATCAGTCTGAAGTCCCTGGAAAGAAGTTCTTGAAAGAAGTTACTGCCTTTCTCAGAAAATGAGGAGAAAAAACACTGGTTAAGAGATGCTAAGTTATTTTCTGCATAAAGCTCATATAGCCCAAGGGAGAATATGGAATGGCAGCAAAAGGGAATAGCTGTTTTTAAAAGAAAACATTGCTGAAGCAGTATTTCTTATAACTGAGATTATAACTAAAAGTGAGCAAGTATAGATATTCTCAGATGTTACTGTGGCAAAAAAGCAGATAGATAATTAAGTGAAAGAGTCAAGGAAAACTCAAAAAGACGTGGGACATGCAGCATGATACTTCATTTAATGGTGATCTTTGTCACTTGGCTTACACATCGATACGAATGACAGCTGAATGAGAGTTGTCCTCTACATTCTTTCTTGTCATTGAATGTTTGGTGTGCTGTTTCTGTAAGGGAAATAATGGGTTCTGGGTATTGACAGTTTGACATAACAGTTTAGATTAGCCATGTCACCTTGTAAAATAATTAGCCTGGAAGTGAAGAATCAAGCTGAAGAATGTGCTAAATGGAGCAGTCATCCAGCGAAGTGAACAGGGAAAGGATTTTGCAGTTATAGTGGAAGAATCATTGAAACATCCATCTGTCCAGTACATATATGCAATAAGGAAGGAGGCAAATGAAACACTGCATTTTTACATGTTCTGCTGTGCGGCCAGAATAAAACAAGAGAGTTTACAGGATGTGCTGTCTATGTCCCACTGCTTGCTGTATGGAGCACCATGCCTTTTGAGAGCTACTAAAGCAATAAAAATAATACCAGGTCTCAACACCATAAGGAAATTTCTGTGGAGCTGGTGATACACTTGTATAAAAAAGAAAAAAAAAAAAAAAAAAAAAAAAAAAAAAAAAAAAAAAAAAAAAAAGACAACTTCAGCGTGTCCTAACAGAACTGAAAATTGGGAAAGGGACTAGTAAAACTGATAGAAATAAAGTTTTAATGCTAGCAAGACATTTACAAGCTAGGGGAGATAGCTCCAGGTAGCCTACTCATTCTTTGACTAATGAACTCAGACAGCTATTCCATTCAAACACCAGCAGTCACACAGAATAAATTATCAAGGAACCAAAACAAACATAAAATGAATTCAATGAGTGCAAGTGATGGTTTGTTTATTTTGGTGAGAAGGCAGAAAACACACCTAATAAAAAAGTAATCTGCACATGCAGACCTCTGACTGTAGCTAATACATCCTGGGGCAGCACTGAAAATGTTCCATTTCATAGTTCTGAAATAGTCGGCAAGCTGATTAGTAGGACACAAAGGTGGCATTTAAACAAAGAATGGCTTATTGATTTCTGATCAACCTCTCATCGTTTTTATCTCAAGCACACTCAGCAAGCGGTCTTTTTTGCCAGTGGCTCCTTAATGGAAGGCTCTGCTCTGCCAACAGAAAGGTCCTGGCCCGTCGGGATCACCCAGGACTGCTCTGCCGTGCTCTGCGCTGCCGTGTGGATCAAAGTACGGTGTTGAGGGCCAACTGGCAGGAGATTTCTTCAGATGCACTCCCCTGATCTGTCCTAATGTAATGCTTGTGCTAATGGGAATGTACCCGGTGTATCTAAATGAGCTCCCGTTGTGCGGCGCAGCCCCATCTACTGATGCGAGTATTCCCTGGATAACAGGATGACTCTGCTGCCTGGGGTTAAGCAAACATTTCTGTTTCTGTAGGGGTGCCGGCATCATTAGAAGACTTTCAAGGACAGGAGCACAAGGAGCAGGGACATGCAGGGACATGACGTTAAGAAGCCTGAAAAACTGTACCTCAGGTTTATACAAACGACAAAAGAGGGTGCTCAGAAAATCTTCAGAAGCAGCATGACATAAACTTCTGAGTAGCCCTAATCAAAGGCAAAAATCCATCTGTTAGCACTCTCTCGAAGTCACACCAGGGATGAATTTGACCCCTGGTGGAACGGGAGCATAATCAAATGACATTAAGGGAAAGGGCTTTAATTAAGTAACATTTAATTATACTTATATTATTTTTATTGTATTACTGTATTTTTGTTATGTATGACTTATTCGTCATTCAGTGTTCTTACAGTAATATTCCCTAAGTTGTGTAAGATTTTATTAGCACTTTGTCATATTTATTCATGCACCAACTCAAGAGATTTTATAATTGTACTTTCCATTAGTAATATACTCCTATATGAACACCAGAATAAGGCATTGTAACAATATAATTGAAGGAAAGGGAACCTCATTTCTTTTTATACTGCAGAGATGATTCTGCTTCCAGCAAGTATGAAGAATACCATAGCTCAGGACCTTCTACGGAAACAAGGAAAACTTTTTCAGCGGTCTGCTAAGTCCCGTATTTCAGACTAATCTCGAGAGAGGAGAAAAAACTTTTAATGATTTTGATGATGCTGCTAAGTTCCACCAGTATTCCCCAGGGAATTATATTCAGCTCCCCTGGGGAGCTACCTCAAAACCCCAAGTTTCCCTGTCAACTGAGGGAAAACTATTTGCACCCTCCTCTAACACCCACTCTCAGAATAAGGCTCACATATGGTGTCTGATGTGGGGAACTGCTATTTTGGCACCATACATTCAAGCTGGCAGATGCTAACTTCACAATAAAAACGCCTGTATCTTCAAACCTTCTGTGCTGAAACATTCATCAGAGGAGATGGGACTACCATTTTTAGCTGCACCCCACAAGCCAGCAGCCAGGTAGGTGAACAAACCAAGGTACTGCTGAAGAAAGCCAGTTGACAAGTCAAAGTTTCCAGTCAGGCTTTTCTTCCCAGGTGCAATGACACCGACACCTCTGCGTGGACACAGGGGTGGAAGGGGAAGACACGCTGTGTTCTTTAGCTTTGGCTATTCTGGTTTTTTTACCATCTTCCCTGAGCAGAGGTACAGCCAGACCCTACACTGAGAAACCGCAGATGCGGTGGGAACACTCCTCTTTTCTCCAGCCTTGCAGAGAACAAACTGTCTTGCAGATATTTGGAGACTGTTCGCGGAGTCTCGGAGACTCCTTTATCCCACAACGCACCGTAAGGGCTCAAGTCCAGACTGTCAAAGCCGTGGATTATGTTTTCCATCATTCTTTAGGATTTTCATCTGTTCTTTGAGAAACAGTCATTCCAGTCTTGCCTAAAACATTCTCTCCTTCTTTATCCGATGGAGATATTTTACCTTTCTACATAAAATTAATTGCTCCCTTTGTACAGTTTACTTTTTAACTGGGGAAAGACAGTGGGAACCTTTTCACCTCCTGTCTTGTCTTTCCTGCTCATGCACTCTGGCTTGACAGGCTGGCATTTAGACCCCTACAGAGGTCTCCTGGTGATGATCCCGCAAAGCAGATGAGCCTCCTGGAAAATCCTTCCTATGGTCACCCCCGGCAAATTAAGCCATTTGGAGCTTTCTCCAGTTAATTCCTGTCTCATGACCTCCTAGGTCACACTTTTTTGCTCCTGAATTTTAACCACACTTCCACAAAGGTCTTATTATATGGGAAGTCATACAGTTCCCAGATAGAACTGGATTTCACACATCCAAACTTTTCAAGCCACACCTTTAAAAGGAAGACAAGGTATTTTGTTTTGTTTGGTTTTTTTGGTTTGGTTTTTTTGTTTTTTTTTTTTTTATGTAACCTCTTACTGTGATTATTATTAGCAGCAAAGAGCAGTTACCTTAATACAGTCAAGCTGAAAAAGCAGGCTTAAGTTTCTCCTGGGAGAAAAAAAAAAAAGACATATCTTTCAGAGATGGATATTTTTTTAAAATGTCACTGTGATTTCCAAGACTTTATTCTCCGGGTGGCTCCTTCTGGGTACAGCAAGATTTGGCTTCTCCCACAGGAATAGGAGCTGGGAGCAGTGGTGGCTACTCACAGGGGGTCTGTCAGGGCACCCATGGCCTGTCCCACCACCCCAGCCAGGAGCAGGGCAGCTGTGAGGGTTGGAGACCAACCCAGCTGGGGTGCTGATGGGGCAGAGGCTGTCCTTTCTGTGGAACTGCCCATCTTCCTCAGTCAGACGCTGCTCCTGTGGAGGCTGCCAGTGGAGACAGACAAGCTGGCTGATGGAGACAGACAGGCAGACAATGGAGACAGATTGCCCTCAGCCCTCCACAGCAATGCTCAGCACACCTGGGTCTCCTGTGCCAGCTCACAGTTTGTTATACTGTCTGTGGACAGTCTGCGGGGTGGAAGAAAGAAAGACGAACCTCTCTTTCCATTTGGGAAAATGAGGTATTAGGAATCCTCACTCCAAACTCAAACTGGGATGGGAAAGGGCTCAGCTTGACAAATGAATTGTCATCAGTGCTTCAGATGAACACATTAATCAGCAGAGGCACGTTGTGCCAGCTACCCATAACCAGACTTTGGGGGAAAGCAGGGGGAATTGAAAAGACAGATATGAAAAATAGTGGTTTTGCCATGGCTTTGAAGTGGCAGCAACATGCAGACGTCTGACTGCAGGACTGGCCCCACCACTGACCAGCACAAAAGCTGGCACTGTGGTACCCCTCATTTTGCAACTCTAAAACGTGTGACCAGCTTACTGGTGCTGCTTTGAACAACGTTATTTTCCCACCAAACAGACCTATAACGGAAAATCATGGACACCCTGACCCGCTCTACTACTTCTCAGCCGTGTTGGAGAGGGATTGCGTGTAGGGACCAGTTCCAACTGCAGCCAGCATGTGCTGCATCAGAATGAGAGAAGCATAGCAAACTGAAAAACCTCACAGCTGCATGGGTATCAGGAGAAGAATGTATGCCATTAAGTAACAAGTTGATACACTGTATTGGCTAACTTCTAAATTTATTCTTCCTCAGACAGACAAGTACCTGCACTAAGTAAAAAGCTTAGCGGATACATTAAATACTGGAAATAATACACTAATATTATTTACAAAACATGGTGATGTGGCCTTATTATTTTAAGACGGCAGTGACTTTTCTGATAAAAACTTTGTGACTATTACGATTTCTAATTCCCACACTACCTCTGAGTTAAATTATCATGAGTCTCAAAACCTCATGAAATTAATTGAGGAATTCACAGCATCAAAAATGTGGTTTACATGTCTAGACAAATCTGATTATCATCATGCCCTTCAGAAATATGTTATGTATTCCCAGCATGTCAGATTTTACAAAGCATTACCGTTCAATGTGGTCTAACTTCATCTGAAAAATCAGAGAATAATGATTAGGATCAATCTGGTACTTTATTTCAGTTTCAAGAGATTAATTATATAAATGACAAACAAGATAAGGTATTTGGACAACGGCATCAGATGGTTCTGAATAAAATAAACATTTTATGTTAAATGTATTTCTAAAAAAGTATTTTCAGTCTTATAAATAAGGTAAAATAAAAACCAAATAGAAGTTTTCATTGTATGGAGTTTTTCATTGTATGGAGTTTGCTGAAATGGTAGCAGAGGATTTTGAGATTAAATGGAATTCCTATTTAGCTGAAAGCAATTAGGGGCACAAAATTCATACTGAAGGTGCGGTCCCAGAATCTGCAGAATTACAAATTTGTCACATTAATGGAGAAGCCTATGGACATTAAATGAAAAAGTGGATCTAATTCTGCTTGCCGAAGATGGTATAAATTTTGCCAGTGACGCACTTTGTTCACAAAGACAGATCATACTAAATACACCCAGATAGAAGTTCAGGTTAACACTTGTTTCCTTGGTCTGCATCTAAAGCCAGGGTGGCTGGATTCTTACTGTCTTCACCAAAAGGTAAAGATGGTTTCCCGGTTATCAGTATACTTGTTCGGGGCCTGCTGAGAAAGCAGGTTATGGCTGTTGCTCCAGATCCAGAAGTGGGATTGTAGACCTCACTTAAGAAACACATTAATTTAATCCGTCTGAAGCTGGGAAAGGCACAGCAGCTGCTCAGAGCAGAGGGCAGGTTGTAACTGGCAGATTGAGACCCGGATCGCACTCAATCAGCCCAGATTAGGGTCCAGTTGTGTTAGTTACTGAAAGCTCCTGCCAGTAGGAGTGTCTCATTATCTAGATAAATACAACGCACACAGCCATGCCATTACATAATTCACAGTTTCATATGAAAAACTAAGTTATAGAGGGCTTAAATATTATGCTAGTGGTTACACAAAATGAGAATTGTAAGTATATTCCTGTGAGCTCCTGCCCCACATCACCTCACGTGCAGGGAGAACAAAGTAAACCAACAGCTGGGATACAAACACTTCGCCCATGCAACCTCTTGGGTACAATGCAAAGTGCTCTGCAACTAGTAATTCTTCCGCAATATTACGCTCACCTACCACTCACCTGTTGGTCAATGCCATTCAGAGGATATTTTGTTGGCTGCATGGACAAGAAAGGAATTATACGGCACATAAAAGGAGTTGTGCTATTATGCATGCCTTAAGCTTTGTCCTGTCTCAGTTTTAATTAATGCTAATCAATGCCTTCCAAGGACAGGAGTAAGGCTGCTCTTCTTCTGAATCCCTTATTTCTGTAAATCTTTCCTGTCCCAGTTAAGCTAATCAACATTCTTACAATGCTTTTTCATATGAAACTGTCACTATTCCTTAAATGTGTTACTATCTACCAATTACCATTTTCTAATGCTCATAACATTTTTCTTTTTCACTAGCGCTTCAAAATATTCTCACGTTCTATAATATCTCATTAAGTTGGAATCCTGATTATTACTATTGTACTAGCAAGTGTATCACTGGCACTGTAACGGTTATCTTTTTCCTATTTTAACTACCCAAAAGAAGAAAAAATTGGTTCAATTTCATTCAAACCCAAGTCCTTTTATTTAAAAAATCCCTATTTATACTTATTTCCAGTGCTACACAATCCCGCTGTACGGAAACACCTTTTCATGGCACGTCCTCTGCAATCTTACCGTCAGGACACAAGCCTGCGTACGAATGCAAAACTCTGAAGGAGACTTTGGTAATCACCTCATTCTGAAGCTCTTCTTAGCACTGCAGTGGCAAAGAGTCCATGTGTGGGTGGAGCCCCCCACTTACATGTTGCCAGATGCACCTATGTTCTTATTCAGTCTTAAGTCTTACTTTTTCCCTGCTGTGCAAAGTTGGTGCGTTATTATTTTGTCGTTGCTGGAAATGTTCACTGTGAAGCAAGCCATGCCCTAGTACATGCTGTAAAAGCGTGAAATGGAGAGAGTAGTCCGGTTCTTGAACACTGCCAATGTAAATATGGGCCAAGAGAGAAGAGATAACAAATAGACAGAGCATGGAAGTAATAACAAGATAATCAAGGCCAGTAAACTAAGGAACGATCACAGAAAACAAACCGGAGCTCTTCTGTAGGTATCACATCAAGAGACAGTGACAGAGAGTCACAAGAAGAGAATGAGGTGGGTTTGCAGATATTTATGAGTGTAGGTAAAATGGAGCCTCATCAGAAAAAACATTATGGTATTTGTGGGAAAGAAGGACACAAGTATTTACAGAGGAGGATTTTCAGAAGCACCTAAGCCATTTTAGAACATGCATCCTGCTGGCTTTTAGTAAGGCTGATACTCATAAAGCACTTTGAAAGTTCAGGGTGTAATTTCCTGTCCTCCTGATCCCCTTTGAAAATACAGATAAATTGCAATATAAACAAAATCAAATTGCTTTACCAGATAACATCAAGCATAATTCTCTGAGAGTCCCAGGTGCTGTAAAATCATTTTGCAGCCTTTGGTGAATCATTTAGACTGTCTACAATGATGTCTCTTTCACCTGCAAGTTGTGGGCCACAATTAATCTTTTGCAAGGGTTCTGTGAGACAGTAGGAAAGACAGACTTTAAATGACCAAACATTAAAGGCCTTTTACCTTCAAAAGCATGGGTATTTGTGGAGTATTGGTAGAAAGCAGGACTCACAAATACACATCAGAGCACATTCCGGCAGCAGAGATGTCTGGTTTGGCAGCACTACTTGAACACAGGTATGTCAGCTGCCTTAACCATCCCCTTACCATGGTGGGATGCAGGACAAGAGGCTGTTCATAGGTCATGGTTCAGCTTTGCAGAGGACCTGTCTAATACTGATAGGAAACAAGAATCTGAGTGCTCTGTGCAAGCAGATACTGCCCTCAGAGGTAGAGGGGTTTTGGCAATCCTTTCCAACCTGTCTTGATCTCCTCTGGGAGAAAGATACTTCTCCAGCACTAGCAGAAATACAGAGACGCAGCTGGTAAATACTAGCTGCAAACTCAGGAAGCAAGAGAGAGCTAGGAAGCTCTTATTCTCACAGTGATAATAAGCAGTGCAAGAAACCACAGGAGACGAATATCCTTACGTTAGAACTGATGTTCTGACTGGTGAGCGGCCGGACTGGAGGGTGAGTAGCCTAAGGGAAAGATGAGGTAGCAAGTACCTTCGAGCCCTCCCCAGGGGACTGACCTAAGCCAGAACTTTCCTGAAAAACTGAAACGGCAATTCTTTTTATCAGAACGAATGCCCCATGTATTTGTTTGGTGTCTGATTTACATTAAGATAAATGAGCATTAACAAACCAAAAGCATTTTATAGCCACTTAAATAAAAATTAATTTTCCTTCTATGTTATCCAAATTTTTCTACAGTAGTTTCTGACAGTATAAACCATCTGTCACTCTCTCATTGCCTTTACATCATTCTAGAAAAAGGAAGATACTCAACACATGTAACAACTACAGGAAAAAACTATCCATCTTCTTTTTATTTAGATAAGTTTTATATCAAGCTGTCAGTATACACCATGTAATTTTTAAAAAGATGGGTCTGGATCTGCCTCATTTTTTTAAATGTTTTGGGCCACCAATAATGAGTTTTCATTTCTTCATATTGTAGATAGTAGGTAATAGAAAGTTTTGCCTTCAATGAAGAAAAATAATTATTTTTCTCAATGTATTTATGCTTTGCATGAAATGAACTTTTACTTTAAATAGGTTCTGTCCCAGAAGAATGAGATCATTGAAATCAGGGCAGAAAAGTCCATAATACACCCTGACACATGATTCAACATAAATAAGCTCTACAAGCTTAGTATATTTGTCTAATCATATGTTATTTATAACATTGAACATTTGCTTCTACACTGCACTGTTGAAAGCATTTTCTTTCCAAACAATTTCAGTGCATACAGAGCATCAGATAAAGACTGCACTTCCCTCTGATTAAAAGAAATCTGATACTGAAACTGGAACTGATTGAGACTGTGTCCAACTGTTTAGAGAACCAATTATTTTACACATTAACCTAAGCTCCCCTCAGCAGCTACTCTAAGCGAAGAACATGTCAGATCCTGGTTTAAGATGAAGACAAAATACCACCACTATTGAATTATCACAGGCTCCATCTGTGCTGAAATTTAAAATGGAATCCAAATAAAAATGTGTTTACACAGTTTCACATTTCAGAGTACACATCTGACCCTGCGTTGTTTTTCTATACCCCACAATTCTTTTTTCCATGGATCTTAAGTAACTTTGAGGTACAAAAAACTTTCTTCGTGATCTAAATTTTTACTACAGAATTCAGCTATTCAAACCAAAAAATGCTTACAATTTCTTTTGTTGTTACACGTTTGAATTAGTGCATGCAACACCATACCAAGTGCCCAAAATATGGACAAGCTGATTTATTGTGGAAGATTATCACAGGTTCCAAACAAAAATAATCTGAATTAGATATATTACTTCTGGGGATTCGAATACTGGAGCTGAATCCAAAAACCAAACCAAACCAAGAAAACACCCCCCACAATCTAATAGGTAAATGAAATAGTAGCTCTGCAAACTCTTCTAAAAAAAAAAAATCACTAAACTGCTTTGACATTTCTGGCAGAAGATAGTAACTAATTGTACATTATGAATACCAGAGTGACTACTGTGTCTTAGGGCTAAATTACTCCTTGTGATCTGCTCACTTAAGTGTGAAATCTTCGAGGATGTCTGTATACGACAAACATAATGGACTTCTTATGCTGTCCCTGGATTTTGGAGGATCTACGCTAGTGGGTCTGTATCTGACTTCTGTTTCATTAAACCTGCTTGCATATTTGCATAAAATACCCTTTATTTTCTGCCCATTGTTATTTTGCAGAGCTATTGTGTTCCTCGGTACCTCATTAGTGTGTGAACTTATTCAGTGTACACAACGTGTAAGATCTCTGCAGTGTTTTGGGATCCCTCGAGGGGGAAGTCAGACACCTTTGCTTATTGTTGCAAGGAAACAAGGCGTACCTGGTCACGTCCATGTGTCTGCCCTCCTTTTACTCATCATAAGCATCAGAATCAAAGGGCTGATTTCACTTGCATTTGACAGGAGGTAGAGATTTCAGAGGTGTAATTCCTCCACACTGCAGGTGGGCTCTGAAAGCCAATTTGACCTGATCAAACAGACATTCTTTGGGTAATGAAGGATCCATCTGCCCCACAACAAAGCACACTTAAACTGGTGGCAATGGAACTCCAGTGTCAGAAGCAGCAGGAGCCCAGCCGTGACCCTATGAATGAAAAGCTGGCATTGCTTATTCTTCGAGGCAGGGTGCAGACATGCCTGCTCAGGCTGGAGCTAAGCTGGGCATCTCCACCACGAAATGTAGGTTAAATGCAGTCAGAATGATGGCTGAGGAGGAAAGGAACCTCTGTCAGATATTTCTGACCCAGAGTGTTTACTGAATAATTCACAGCATTGTGAGCATAACCAAAGAAATATTGAGTTGGGATTTACCAGCACTGACACTTTTTTTTTTTTTTTCTTTTAATGTAACATGAATAAAATAAACAATTACTTGCTTCACAACTGTAAGCAACCAGCTGCCAGGAAAGAGTCAAGAGTCAGAAGGTGAATGGTGAAACTGTAGACATCTGATATTTCCCTTAAGGTCCAACCAGCATATTTTTTAAACAGAGACAAGAAAAAGATGCTAAGAGAAGTTTGTGACTGATTTACAACTGATGAACTCATCTTGGATGTTTGATGGCTTAAGGGGAGAAAGAAGAATCACGGTTATGACCTCGAACAAAATTCTCAGATCCTGGGAAAACCAGTGCTTAATCTATGGCAAAATAATTAGAACAAAGGAAGTCATACAGTCCATGAAATGTATGAAGCCTAACCAGTGGTAATGACAGCACTATGGAAGTAAGGGAAAATTTAGACTTTATGTATGCTATAAAAAAACCCAAACAAACCAACCCAAAACCCCAGAACAGCAATCTCAAAAAAAAACCCAAACAAAACACAACAACAAAAACTAAGAAAAGCATCGAGACCTCAGAGCTTAAAAATAGTGCATAGATCTTATATGCTGTAGCAAACATGAGGCAAAACAAGACACAAGCCAAGATGCAAGACTTCACTTAGGAGGAGTCTGCACATGTCAGTAGAGCAGAAAAGTCCTAAGCATTGATGACCGGTTGAGCATTACAGTAGTCCCACTGAAAACAGTAAGACTTCTTCTGTGCCACATTATCAGGTATATGCTGAAACTCTAAGTTTTGTTAGCTCAGGGCAAAGGATTTCATACATGCCAAAATGCTGGGTTTATAAAAAAAAGTGTTATAAATGTAAGGTAACAACTAGAAAAGGTACACAGAGATGCTTGATTCCTCACAGGACGTATACACCTTTTAATACTGGCAAATCCCCAGGCCCTAATAAGGTGAAGCACCTCTTTTACAGTACACACCAAACAAGTTTTTTGTTCTGTGAAACTTAACTTCCTACTTTTCTTTTCTGGATTCCCCACATATTTTTTGATTTGTTTTTAATGATAATGCACATTTGGTCCTCAGCTATTCCTTCAAATGTCACCCATAAAATATATATCCAGATAATCTGATAGCACAAACATCTTTGATATTTGGTCTTGGACAAATTACATTCTTTTATAGTATCCTTTACAATACACATGGATAATATATGAAGAAGGAGACAGCAGAAACCCATAAGTTTGAAAGGTGATTTGCACTCCTCATATGAAGAAATGGCAATAAAAATAGGAGATTTATGATACAATTTACTCCTTCATTAAGCAGCAGACACTGTGAGTGTCAGCCAATGGCTGTAAGGATTTCAGTATTGGTTCAGCCTAGTATCTAATTAAAAACTGATAAAAGGAACAGCAGTCTAACTTAAGCTAAACCTGCTACTTTTCCAAATGAAGTATGTTGTCATATTTTTACATTTTTAGAATATATATTTGGATGCATGTGCAACTCCTGAACATTTCACTAAAATTTTAGAAATATCATATAGTGAAAAACCTGTTAAGTCAGTTGTGCCTAATATGCAGTGAAGTACAATGCTCAATATTTTTTTCACCTACTGAATCTTTTCTTTCTGGAGAAAGGTGTGATATTTGACACATCTTTTGGGGCAGATTCAATGAAGTATGCATTGTTCTCTGCCATAGCCTCATAGCTGACTTCCACAGTCCATATTCTGTCTAATTTCTGAGTCACAGATGACCTTGCAGGCAATCTACTTTTATTACTTTCTGTCAGATAGCTGGGCTGATGTATAACTCTATTTCTATAAACAGGCTATTTCCTCAGCAGGTATCTGAATTTTATCAAATGTATCATTTATCAAAGGAAGCTCTTCACACAGGCACGACTTTTCTTGTTTTAAGAGCAGTCTGTACTTGAAAGAGACGATCACCATTACAAATTTTTTCCTGAAAATAGTATGTATCATTGCATATAAATTCCTACATAATGCCACATTTTCATATGAACACACTCAAGTTGCATTTGTATTGCAAATGTATGCATGTAAAATAGGCATTTGCACAAGCAAAATAGATAAAATTGCACAAATTCAAGGGGTTTTGGCATAACTTAGTCTGATTCTCCATATTTAAATATCTAGCCTTACACATCCTCAACATAATGCTGTTTATGTTTTAAAATCTGGGACATTTTCTGTGAACATTTTGTGCAGTGCAAGAGAAGGAAGAGATATGGAGCCCCCAAAAGTTCACTTTTTAGACTGTCAGGGCCTCAAAAAGTTTTTCACATGTAACTCGTGAAACATCAGCTGTTGGGAATATACATTGCCTCTGGGTAGTGACTGTGAATGTCCAGGTACATTAAACCTTCCTGACCTCTGTGGGACTTCACCGATGTAATTCTAAATTTCACAAAAGACATAAGTGAAGAACAATCAAGGAGAGTCTAATGCACAGCTAAATTTCCAATTGTCCAAATACCAATCCAATGACCACTGTTTCACTACAGCTAGTACATTCACTTTCTTCAGGGTGTCCAATGAGATAGACATCAGTGAGAACAGTATGTTTGGTAACAAGCAATTTTGTTTATTCATGTAATGGAGATTTGAAAGAAAGATATTGTTCAAAGATTTGCCAGTTATCCTTTGGAATACAAGGACAAAATACAAAATACATTCATCACAGTGGACCAGCTGAACCCCTTACTGAGACAGAGTACTTAGCAGAGAAGCCTGAGTCTAAACGCAGTATTTCAGCCAAACTAAATCTGAGCCATGCTGAACCACAGAGACGCTTCTTATTCCTGGAAATGTCCAGTGGCAGATATGGTCTATCAGTTTATCTCATGTGGATATGCTTGCCTTCTAAGACATAAAATTTCTGGCCCCATGGCCCACACTGCATGTCTTTTCATCCCAACAGAGGCCAGAGTCTCCTTAAACATTTGAGTGTCTCTACCTAACATCCGGGCAGATGACTGCCACATGAATGCTGAGGAGCTACCTAGATCTCCCACCATGGCTGGACTGCCGCCTTTAAACCCAGTTGTTAAGTCAGTTACTTGGCTGAAGCTATGGATGCCCCTCATTTTCAAGGCGATTACTACCCAGGTCTTCTGAATACCAAATGCAATCTCTTCAACATCTTTCTGTTACAACGGAGAAAAAATAATACAGAATTAGTAATAAAGTCACTTTCGGTCAGATGTTGCTCCTTGACATGGCAAATATATATATTCTATATGCAAAGTGAATCATGAGAGATTGTATCCGCAGGGGACAAACCCGTTCTTTCAAATCAAAGCTTCTCTCCTCAAAAATATATAATTGCATCATGATAACAGGTTTCAGTAACACACTGGGGCCACATGCTGTGCTGTCTTGATTTTTGGATAAATAAACCTGTACCCTGTTGTTTATTGGATGAGTAAACCTTTGGGACATGTGACAGTGTACAACTAGAATATGATGACTCAACATTCAGGCATTTTTAATCAACACTTTGGAAATTAAAATACCTAATTGATACTTGGTAAACATTATCTAACTGGACCTTACAGTGCTCTCAAGTACCTAGCTACTACTATTTATACTTGACAGATACTGACCCTGCAGTTAAATAAGCTGCTTGCAGCCACCGATGGAGTTGATATCAGAGCCATGCTTAGCGCTCAGAAGCTCCTGACTCACGGTGCAGTTTCATGTTACGGTGAAACTGATCTAACAGCAAGTTGTGACTGAAAAGGGAGGCCGGCTCGCCATCTCCCCCAGGCTCCTGTTGCCTGTCTTGCACTAGATTTAGCAGTCATGCAACCATACAGCCAAGCCACGTGAGCTCAATGTCAGACGCCCTGAAGCTACTGCGGATATATGGGGATCCTACCTCTGAGGAAGACTGAATTCCCTGTACGTGCAATGGTGGATAACTCTGTACATCAGCAGGGAGTCCAGCATGTTAGACTTGTTCACATGGGTGGCATAAGGAACGGGCAGATGTAGCATCTAGAGCCTCACCAGCCCTTAGGATGGCCCTGCATGCAGGATGGCCCCCTCACCTACAAAATGTTCTGCTAGAAAGCAGTCGTCTTGTGAATAAGGCATAAAATCCTGCTGACGGGATATCTTTAATCAAGGGTTCTCAGTAAAGTTTCCTTTCTGCCTTACTGTCTAAGATTTTTGAGTCATTAAAGAGATGCCACCATGGTTAACCTTCTGCTGCTATTTGTGCTGTTTCACAGTAAGAGTAATTATTGTTCAGATTTACCAATAATCTTTGGGTTTTTGCCTTTGATGAAACATAACTGGGGTTTTTTCATACTTTTTCAGATAAAATATTTTAAGATATATTTGATTCACTGAAGAAGTCACTTATTTTTCATTTTGTCACAACTTTGTACTATATATAGGAGTTAGATTTCACTGAAAACAGAGGAACAGACTGTGTTCCAAAATTTAGCTCATAAGTATATATTGATAATTGCATATCTAATAGTAAGGCTGTAATTAGGATCATCCCCACAGCTCAGGTTATTCTTAGCTCTGAGGTCATAAGCCTACTCAGTGACTCAACCAATAACTCTTAACCAGTTGGTTTTCATTGCTAGTTCTATTGCTTGAAATAAGTTCATTAAATAAGGAGTATGTATACTGGGTCATCTGGATGCAAATAAGAATATTATTTCCAAGCTCCTATGCTAGAGGTACCTTACCCTCCCTCCAACTATACAGCTCCAACTATCAATTTCAGTTTTTCTCGGGGCTTTCAGATTTTCAGACCTTTCTGTGGCTTTTCTGGAGAAACTACCTCATCTACTCAGCGATCGCTGTGACCAGGCTGCTAGGCAGAATGCTCCCGACTGTTGGGAAGACTGATGCCTCACCCCAAGCAGCGGGGGCACGGCCTCCCCTCCCACCCACACTGCTATGTAAACAAAGGACAAATCACTGATAATCCGCTCAGACCTTTGATATCCTAGCTCACAGGAGCCCCTGATCCTGCTCATCTGCAGCTGCTCATGCTTTCTGCATTCTCAGTATCTTCATGTGCCTGCAAGGCATCCGTATGTCTCCAGCTTTTCAGATGACCATTCCAGCTTTTGCACATTTGTTTCTCTGTTATTCGTGGCAACTGCTCCTCTCATCATCCCTCTGTTTTCCCTACTCCATTGTATTCCCTATAAGCCTGCCATACTGCTCGACTTTCTTCATTTCTCCTCCTTTGTTCTCTTTCTTATACAACCTGATATATCTGAGCACCTTTGCAGCTTCTGACACCTCCCAACTTTCTTTCTCCTTCCATTCTCCACATGATCCTCTCTCTAGATAAGGTGTCACTTTACCCCTTTCCACACATCTGTCTCTGACATCTTGATTTCAGTTCTTCCCCTTATGTTCAGAGAGCTGGTTGGGCTCGTGAGCCGACCACTCTCCCCTTCCTGTTTCAGAAGATATCGTGAACAGTGCTACGAAAAAAAAAAAAAAAAAAAAAAAAAAAAAAAAAAAAAGAGAGAGAGATTGTATGAGTGGACTTGAGAAAATTAAAACATTCCCGGTACAGATCACAAAAGGCAAAGCATTAAGCTCCACAGGTATGCAAGCAACAAAATCCAGCACCTTTTTCAAGGTTAATTTTTTATGGATATTAACTACAAAGTCCTTTTGGGGAAAAAAAAAAAAAAAAAAAGTTTGTTTATATATCATGCTGATACTGTACACTTTACAAAGAAAATTTAGATAATTAAGATATTGGTGGCAACAGTCTCTGACCTTTGTAAAGTTCTCAGAAAAAAAACCTTGATCAACATAATTTATACTGAAATGTAATGACTCAGCAATTGCAATTTTTTTTTTGTGCACAGTGATTTCTAGAACTAGACTTCACATCTGCAAGAAGCAAACAGAAAACAAGCACGAAGGAGCAAAGTTAATGCTATCTAAGCAGTTTAACTGAACATTTGAAATATTTTATAAGCACCAGACTCAATTTTCAAGTTAACTCTGAACTTCTTGGTTTCATGTTTAACATATTTGTCAGTGACATGGACAGTGGGATTGAGCGCACCCTCAACAAGTTTGCCAAGAACACGGAGCTGTGTGGTGTGGTCGACAGGCTGGAGGGAAGGGATGTCTGCAAGCATTGGATGCCAACTGCTGTAAGGCACCTTAGGCAAGAATGCACACAAGGACTTAATTGCTAAAGGGGCCTCACACAAAAATGCACCCAAGGACATAATTTTTGCAACTGTGATGGGCACAACCCCAGGGAGGGCAGACATCTGTGGAAACCAAGATAAGGAACCTGAGAAACTTTGCAGACAGAGCGATGAGCCAAGACAAGACCTTATATGAAAGAAAGAACCAGTTCCTGGAAGGGACACTGAGAGACACCTTCAACAATGACTAAGGCCCACCCCAGACACCTGAGCCCCTCAGAGACCCTTCCCCTAATTTTAGTATGCTTGCACAATATATTAACATGTGCATTAGATTTCCTGAGAATAGGCAAGTAATTCTCAGAACTTACATGAATATTTATTTATTTTATTATATATAATGAGCGTGCCTTTGTCTTTTGGCATGCATGTTAGGTGATCCCCCCTGCATCCAGCGTGGCAATAAAGAATGTTTGTCTTCTAAAACTTCCAACTAAGTCTTTGAGGGTTCTTTTGAGACGACTATGGTAGCAGTAGTATCTTACAGCTGCCCCTGTAGGGTTTGTGGGTCTTTTTTATTACCCTTAAATTAACAGTATCTGTTAGCAACCTAAATTCCAGCTCGGATTCTGCATCAAGTACTACCAGGGATTAATCAGGCTCATTTTCCACACCTACTTGATGCTAAATTACAGGTATTAGTCAACCACATAGCATGAAGGTGTTTGTATTGAGAAACAGGGAATCGAGAGAGCTTTGCCAACACACCCAGCTTGTGATCAGTGAGCTGGCCTAAAGGATTCTGACTAAGGAAGCAGTTTGGTTTGTGGTTTGCTTGCTGCTGGTGTTGGTTTGAATCCAATTTTGTGACCTTTCTTGTTACCTAGCTCGAGAGAGAGAATACTCAGTCCTTGGAAACTGCAGAACTAGAATTCTTCTTTTTTTTTTTTTCTTTTTCTTTTAAATGCTGGAAACGTATTCTGGTATGAAAATGCAAAGTATACTAACAAACTTCGAGCATTGGAAACTGAAAGTAAACCGGTTTAAAATGAGGGATGAGCGGGCTTAAATAAGGACGGGCACACTCTCACAGCACGCACGCACCGACTGCCGGTAACTGCTGCTGCTCCGTTAAAGCACAGTTTAACGGCACAGGCCTCTCTGAGGAAGTGCTGCTGGTTCCAAGTGCACTCAGAGGCAGGAGGGAGCGACAACCAAAGCAGTAAACACCAGTCCCAGGAGGGGAAGACGGGCTATGCACGCAGGCTGAGGGGCGGGCCAGGCCCGGCCACCGCCTCCCCACGCCGGGGTATCCTTGTAACTGCGGCCCGGGGGCCGGTGGGGGAGCAGGTGAAAGCTGCAGGGCACACGCTGCCTTGAAACTGCTCGGCTTTACTCCGAGGGAACGGCGGCTGCCCGCCAGCCAGCT
>NW_020799155.1:1267622-1298358 GCF_003259725.1 Athene cunicularia | reverse complement strand
CCGCTGAGCCAGGCGCAGTGCCGCGCCATGTTCGCCCTCAGCACTCGTCTGGTGCTGCAGGGCCCCGACCCCTTCCAGCGGCAGGTGGGGCGGCAGGTGCTGGAGGCCTACGGCCGTTACCACCGCGCCGAGTTCGAGGCCTTCTTCAACCGCGGGCTCGTCCTCGGCCTCCTGCAGCGCGGCTACGGCGAGCTGAGCAACCGCGACCCCGCCATCCTCGACTACATCCAGGCGGGGCTGCGCCTCATCATGAGCTGCCCCTCGGTGCTGGAGCTCTTCGAGCTGCTGCAGGTGGAGGCGCTGCGGCTGGTGTGCGAGCGGCCGGCGCCGCCGCTCTGCGCCCGTCTCTGCCAGCTGCTGGGCGACTTCCCGCAGTGCCTGCCCCGCGGCAGGAAGCTCTCGCTCGCCTTCTGCCAGCAGCTGGTGCGCAGCATCGCCCACTTCCAGAGCCAGGGCAGCCGGGAGGCCGAGCTGCGTCTCTACGTCTCGCAGGTGACTCAGGTCAGCGGGCTGCTGCGGAGCGTCTGGAAGGCCGAGCCCGACACGCTGCTGCCCTCCCTGCAGGAGCTCTTCGCCGTCATCTCTGCCGCCGGTGAGCGCCGGCGCTCTAGGGGAGCCACAGGTTCCGGAAGCAAAGGGAAAAAGCCCTACCCATGGCAGCGGGTGCTTTGCAGGCACTGCCGTGGAACAGTTTTTTCCTTGCCTGGATACTGAAATGTGACTTTTTGGCCGTCGAGAAAGTGAATACCCCCCAAAGAAAAGCTAGAGGGGAAATGGGGATTTATTTAGCTATAGAGCAGCATGGTTTCCGTAAAAAAACCCTGCTGCGGTGCTTTAAATGATATGCCTGTTTTGTGTGGAAATGGTTGGACTAGGTGATCTTCAAGGTCCAACCTAGGTGACTCTGTGGGTGTCCTGTTAGGAAAAACTACAGCTCTAAGCAGCAAAAGCTGTTCTTCCTCCTTTTCTCTCCAGAGGGATACCTTTGGTCTTGGAACTGTATAGTCTACAAAACTGGGCTGGACATAAGGAATATGTAAAACTTGGGTATGATATGAAGGATTCCCTGCCAGCAGCTGTAAATAGGTCCTTTCTGACCTTTGAAATCTAAGAAATATCACATTAGCTCACATTGGAAAGTGCCTTTGCTGTTGAGGCACCTGGGTAACTTGACATTATACCATTAGCTTTTACCATAACTGGTGTGGTTAGCAGAGAGTTGTGGAGATGGGGCATGGGCAGTATCAGTTGCATTGGATCCTTAGGTGTAACATCAAGTGTGACAAATAGTTGTATGGTACCTCTTTTTAAAGAATCCCCCATTTCTCAGTTTTATTGAGAGTGGAGGAGAAAGTTGTCAGATTGTTACTTTCTTGCATGGACATTAGATGAACAAAAGGCATTTGTAATTCACCGCTATTCATTGTCCTTAATCCACTGAAACTAATTTTGTTTTGCTCTGTGGTGATAGAATGTTAGGTGTAGGATAGACTCATTGTCTCTTTACAGCTAGAGCGGAGTTGTAGGGTAGAAGATAAAGCATATTTTTTTCTGTGGGTCTTTTTTAAAAGTTTCTTACATTATTGTCATCTTCAACTGTTGCAGATACTTCATTCGAACCTTCTGTTGCACTGGCAAGTGTTGTGCAGCACATACCATTACAGATGATTACAGTACTCATCAGGAGCCTTACTACAGATCCAAATGTGAAAGACGCAAGTATGACTCAAGCTCTGTGCAGGTACTGTGTTTCATTATAAAGAGGGGAAAAAAATCTTATTCTTACCTTTTTTGATGTTGCTTGTCACTTAGGTTCCATTAAGAAAAACCCCAACCAAACAAAAACCATTTAAAAAAATCCCTCCTTTTAAAATAATATTTTAAGTTACACTGTTTAGCATGGTAAGGAAATATATTTTTATGATGCTGTGGATGTTACTGGCATGGTTTCCGTTTAAGGTTGCTGTCTTCATTGCTAATATGGCTTTTTTCCTCATGCTTTGCTCAGGTGGATGAAGAGGGTTAAATAGAAACTAAGAGGAAACCAGCTGTGTTCCTTTTAGATGACATCTTATGTTTGAATCTCCCACCTTATGTGAGATAGCATAAAAAGGAAACTTTGTGGAGTTCACCCTCAAGCTGAGAAACAAGGCCTTATTTTCAGAAGATCAACCTTTCTGCTCTTTCAGGAAGCAGAGTTGCTCTCACATAATTGTCTTAACCCATCATCTCCTCTGGAGAGAGGAGACAGACTAATTTTATTGCATAGTTTTGAGGGGTTTTTCTCCTTAGGTATCCTCCTGACTTTTTAGCGGGATTCACAGGGGACAGCCTCTGTTTCAATCTTCACTCAAGCCTCCAGAGGTCTTCTGCATGTTCTCTGAATAATAGAAGAACAGGAATGATGTAGAACCAATTGCATATTATGCTTCTTTTACCTCATCTAAGCATGAGTAAATATTGAGATTAGGAGCATTGTTGACAGACGGTGATTCAACCTTTGTTAGTATCTTCACATATGTGAATGAAAGTGATGCAGAAAGATGACAGTGGGAGGAAAATGAAGACCACCTTGAAGTTTTTTATTTTTTTTAAAGAATATGGAAGAGGCTGTTACTGAGCACTGAGGGGTAGGAAAATGAGTAAAGCAGTTAAACAGGAGGCTGTTAGAAATTTGCGTTGTTTAAAAAAACTTTTAAAAAGTATTTCTAAAATAATTTCATGTCCGCTACAGTATTTTTTTAAACTACTTCCATTTGAGTGTAGTGTAATACTTACACGCTCATGTAGCGTAGCACTTGCACGTCTTGCTGAAATACGGAGGTTTTTTTCACACTGAAAACATTCCTCATTTATGTTAAATTGAGAAGCTGTATTTCATTTGAAAACATAATTAATGAGAAGTAGCAGCATTAATATTGTAATTTGGGGTAAGACATATTGCTTAGGGACTTGACTTTAAAAGAATCTGCTTGACTGAACAGATTTTAGTAAAGCTGTGTGCCCTGTCTGAAATTCAAAGCTGGGAAATTCAGAAGGATTTGGGTGTGCTAATAATTTGCCAGTGAAGTGCTGGTGATTAATTTTCATGTCAGTGTAATTTTAACATTTGTGTTGTATTACTGTCTTCAAAACAGTGTGATTGTATGATTGTAGCTTTAGAATGGCTTCTCTGTGTGCCTCTACTTAGAGAAGTAATGCAGTGCCGAGCTTTGGGTATAATATGAGTTGTTATTATCAAATAAGTTCTCTTAATACAAGCAGTGTGGTGGGTTTTTTCCCCTGGTTCTTGAAAGAGCAGTGCAATCTTACATGCCTTGTTCATTCTTTGAAATAATACTTGATTTTAAGAGCTTCTGGTTCTGTTCCATGGAACTTTTCAGGTATCCCTTGTTTTTATTTTTAGATACTCTCATGATAACATTGTATCCAGTTTATTTTTCTACATCTGGCAGTCCTTTGCAGTAATTACTCTCTTCTGGCTTGGAGGTGTAATTGTAAAGAGGGTAATGCAGCTGGAATGTCTGGAGCACCAAATGACAATGTTGTCATCAGACTTGCATCATTCCCAGGAGATGCAGAAGTCCAGGCACAAACAAGGTCTCCTGACGAGAGTCAGCAAAGCTTTGGTGACTGCAAATTAGAGACCTTGTTGCTCACTTCCTAAGGATAACTTTCATGACACTGTGGAGTCTGTCTAAAGTTGAACACAGATTAATAACTAATCTGTAATTAGGAGCCTAATAAATTGAATCTCTTCAGTAGGTGATTATATGAAGTGCAGGTTCATGTAAGAAAGGGTGCTTGCTTTTTGGCATCATTGAGCTGTTCTCGGCTGGCTCAGCTGTCTCATGAAGCCTTACCTGAAGCATCTGTGAGGAAAAGCAGAAAATTGTTGAATTTCTTCTGGGATTTATGACTGCTCTAAGGGTCTACTTCAGAGGTCTCAGAGGAAATTGGCTGCTTATACTCAGTATCCAGTATAATGCTTGTTTGCACTTTAACACAAGTATCTTTGTTAAGAGAAATGGAAAGTTTTGGCAATGGAAACTCCAGATGTGACCAGGCTGTTTGATCTGTTGGTAAAAATGTAAAATACTGTAAAAGTTGTTACTTTTTTTTTTTGGGGGGGGGGGGGGAGGGTGCCTGGTAGTCTGAGGATCTGTTGTTGGTGGCTTGTTGTTTCTTTCTAATCAGAGTGATTTGCACTTGAGCTGCCAAATTCTTTGGTGTGGCTGAAAAGATTTATTTGTGAAAGAAATTACTATCTGAGGTTGCACAGATAACGTTTTTTCTCTACGCAGAGATATCGGAAGTACTGTCCTTGTTAGGCACATATACAGATAGCAGGCCTGCTCATTTCAGAGTGATAAGAGGTGGAGGTTCCTCTTGAGGCCTTTGAGTTTCTCTTAATCTGGTCAAAGATAAAAAATGTAGTCTGTGTTTTTATTCATGATCATCATGTCCCATATTAATATCTGCCTTTATTAAAAATGTAGTCATTGATTGCAACAGAGCAGGAGCCAAGTAAATGCAGTGCAGAGAGGATTTACTAATGAAGGTGTCTAATCTTCACCTACCAGATCTCAGATTTGATGCTTTTTAGGACAGTCTCGGGCATGTCTGCAAGTTTACTTCTGTTTTCTCTTCTGCTATTAAGAGCATTAACTCTGTTTTAAGAGCAGAAACAGATTTTAAGGATGGGACTTGTATCTGTATCAATTATACAGAGAATGAGGCTTCTCCTTGCAGGGTTACCTATAATGGTAGCTGTTGTTTTTACTAGTAACAATGTTGAATAGTTGAGTAGTTAATTATATTGGCTAGAGATGACACAGGGTGGCCCATCACATAACCAGAGCAATGGGATGGAACACAGGGAGCCCCAACTCTCACCCAGCAGCACTGTTTTTCATTTGGAGTTTGTGAGTCAGCGTGGTTGAAAGTGCACAGAGGGCATAAAGGTGGTAATCAGATACTTCAAAACAGTGGTTCTAATGTAGGGCTCTATCAAATACTTTTTACTTGTATAAAAAGTTGATTAAGAAAACCACATGTATTGTCATTAGGCTTAAATTAACTGTGCAGGTGTTTGTGGCACTGCAGAAAAATTATCAAGCCTGAAAATTGAGGGGAGGGAAGGAAGGTTTGAAGGGGTCTGTTCTTAGGTTAAGGTTAATTCTTTGCAGGCAAAAGCAGTTTTGGCCTCCATTTGATTCCCCATTTTGGAAAGTATATGAAAAGGGTGCTCAGAATAAACATGTTTGAATTTAACATCTTGAGGAAATGAGAGCTTTGTGTAAATTCAGAGCAATAATTTTAATGTTGCCGTGTTTTTTTGGTTCCCCCCCCCCCCGTTTTTTTTTTGCAGTTGCAGTAACATGGAATACCAAGTAAGGTCTGTGCTTCATTGTTAAAAAGGCAGTCCTAATGATGCTTTATTTTAGAGGAACCTCTGAATGTTATTTGTGCAGATAGTACATAATTCTAAGATACGTAAATCTTGGAATGTGTGTACCATACATTTTTCAAATTCAAACTAGAAACTATGTAAATGTTTATGGTGATATGGTATTCCTGGAATACATGTCTGGTGTTGCTAAAGGCTGTGGTTTTCTTTTTAGTTTGGCATCTGAGGGCTGAAACACTGATTTCAGTCTGGAGCTCTTTTAATCTCTAGGAAGAACATAGGGCTGATAGTTTTGCTTCAGACTGATAATCACTAACTATGCCTATTCGTAGTGATAGTGACTGTTTGTTAGACTGGTTACTTAGGCTAGAATTTTTATGAGGAGCCATTTCAGAAAAGAAGAAACATACTTCTAACTTCCTATTTTCAATGAATTATAGAACAGAATTATAGTATTATGTAGGTTGCGTGGAGCCTTTGGAGTTGATCTTGTCCAGTCCTGCTCACAGCAGGGCCAGACATTGTTGCTCAGGGCCTTTTCCAATCGAGTTAAGAGCTTTCTGCAAGGGACAAGGTTCCTCGGCTTTACTGTGTAACTTGTTGCTGTGTTTTTCACCTCATAGTGAAAAATTTTTCCTTCCATTTAATTAGTGCTGCCCCGTCTGGTTTAAAGAAGGGAATCTTGCAGTCCGTTAAAAATACTGCAAAGTAAAATCTCAACAAAGCCTGAATTTCGTGTTTTAGCTGGTATTGCCTTATGATATCGTCTGTGTCTTAGAACTGCTTCAACTAATCTGCCCGTCTGCCTTAAGTATCAGTGTAAATTGTCTGTTGATTTAAAAGGGTAGAGTACTCCTATTTTCCATTGCTGATATTTCAGTGTATTTTCTAGGCACATATAAAGTCCCATCGTTTCACTTTTTTCATAGCTGTAGTGAAATTCTTCCTTTTGGGGTACATGTAGGCCCCAGTCTGCTGATAGCTGTTACAAGATCCGTGTAACATCTGATACAGTGTATTTAAAATTACTAGGTTTTGCCTTTTTAACCGAGAGTATTTGAATTGGCTTCCAGAAATGTAGTTCTAAATTCTAGAGGCTTTCTTTTCAAATTTCCACTTAATGGTTGGGTTTGGGGTAAAAGGTGTAGGAGGGGAGGTTGCCAGGAACAGGCACTTTTTCACCTTCGGTAATCAAGTTTTTGCCATAAAATAAAAGTGTTAGCTTAATGCCTATAAAAGCAGGGTTCGTATTTGTAAAAAAACAAGTAACGATACTATACATAATATTTCATTTTATATGCTTATGTATTTCAGGGGGTTTGTATTTGCTTTTAATGTATTAAATAGGTTGTTATTAATTACAGAGTTAAATGACTTGAGATAATCAAAGTTATTTACTACTTCCTACCATTCTTGCATTACTACTTGTGAGTCTGTGTAACCACCCAGCTAATATATAGAATATTTTTGTTGAGATTAAAATTAGTGGCATATTGGATTTTATTTTTTTTATTTATTTTTCATTAATTTTTCAGAATGATTGACTGGTTGTCCTGGCCTCTGGCTCAGCATGTGGAAACATGGGTGATTGCCCTACTGAAAGGACTGGCCGCAGTCCAGAAATTTACCATCCTCATTGATGTCACTCTGCTTAAAATTGAATTGGTATGTTTGAAAAGAACATCCAAAATTGAAGGAGAGGGAAAGAAATTTCTCATGCACCTTTTGTAGCATCTTTTGTATCGCAACAGATATTGTCTTACTATTCTGCAAAGATGACATAAATGTATCTATAGCTTTCACGTAATAATGATAAATGTAACTGTGGCTAATAAGTATAGCTTTCATGTAATGATAATTTGCATGTAATTATTCTCTCTATCAAACAGTTGTGGACTTGAAGATCTGTTTACATTTACTGAAATGTCACTTTCTAAATATACTGAAATTAATGTGGTTGGTTTTTTTTTTTTTAGGTCTTTAATCGACTTTGGTTTCCTCTAGTGAGGCCTGGTGCCCTTGCTGTCCTTTCCCACATGTTACTTAGTTTTCAGCATTCTCCAGAAGCTTTTCATTTGGTAAGTTACTAAATAAATGGTTTTCAGTTCTTTAAAATGTCATTCACGTGTGATTTCTAAAGTGGGTGTAAAGAGTAAGAGAATTGCTGCACTTTGATTTCCTCTTTGTTTCAAGGTTCCAGAATCAAATTTCTGTGGTTCACAGATCATTAGGCTTTCTAACTTTCAGATTCAACCACTTAATCTATAACTGGAAATAAGCATTGTTCTTCCTGGTATGTACATATTTCTGGCAGTGGTGTCTGGACATTGCATTCTCTCCTTGATCGTGTACTTCTGGAAATCCATTTTATGTGGTGTGAAGGCTATTGATAAAGTTGTCTGCAAGTAGACTTTCAAGCAAAACTATTTGGGGAAAACAGATAACCAGATAAGTTAATATGCTTTGGTATATTAAGTTTAGAATAGATGTCAGGAAGTATTTCTTTGCAGAAGGGGTTGTTGGGCGTTGGAATGGGCTGCCTGAGGAGGTGGTGGAGTCCCCATCCCTGGAGGGGTTTAAGAGTCAGGTTGACCCAGCGCTGAGGGATCTGGTGGAGTTGGGAACTGTCAGTGTGAGGTTCATGGTTGGACTAGATGATCTTCAAGGTCTTTTCCAACCTAGTTGATTCTGTGATACCAGATAACCTAGTCCCCCTGGATAGGTGCATGAGACCAAGAAGCACTTCACTTTAAGAAAGCTACACTATGTCGACTTACGGGTAAACTGAGCAATGCTTTTAACGGCTGCTCTTCAGAATGCAGTTCAGCACTTAGTGGTAGATACTAGCATATGATGATGACTGTTGGTGTTAGTACAGCAAGATGTGTATTGCCTTCCCTGTTTCCATGCTCAGTGTTTAGTTTAAAGTTTAAGTGAAATATGGTTAACTGTGAAAGACACATAGGAACAGCCTGGCACGCTGTTTCTCTAAGCTGTCCCCAAGGCTCTTAGGCTTTAAGGAATTACAAATCCTTTGATTAGTGTCAAAGTGATTGACTTATGCCTATTACAGTGGTTTTTATCATAAAAGTTTGAAGTTTCTCTCTCCTCCCTTTGCTGCCCTAATCTTGGCCTAGAATAGAAATTTGAGTCACAAATGAAAGAGACAAGTAGCTGTGAATATTTGCAAAATGTAAATATTTCATGTATGTACTGTCTTGCTTTTCTTTGTTCCTGAGCAAGACAAAACATTCATGAGAAAAATGTAAGATACGGGAAGGCTTGTTCTAGATATAGGCGTTTACTTTAATAAGGAAAATTTCTACCATGGGCTGCATGCAGTACTGCCAAGATCTTGTTTTCAGAACTTCATCATAACCATTTTTCCATCCATTTTAAACAACCTTCTTCCATACCATTTTTTGAGCTACTGCTGTTATTTTGTATCCTATTATAGTTTCTTGCACTTAAACTACTCGTTTACTTTTTTATAATAAATGGTCTGAATGTAAAATGCTTAAATGCACATTTGATAAATATAAATTATTTTGCAATGAATCTGAGTTAACCATTCCCATTCCCTATACATGAGCATTGTTAATGTAAATTACTTGTTTTTTTTATAGAAGATAAACACTGTCTTGCTTTTATGATGTAGAACTTATCATGATGAATACTATGGCATTTTAAAATCTACTGACATATAAAATTTTAATTCAACCTCAAGCCAGAAGTGATACTTCTGTTATGTATTCAGAGTGTTACTCTCAGTATTATGCAGCATACTGTAAGAATTTGGCTCTCAATTTGAGAGTTGAGACTGTGTACTACTTCTCATCTTCCCATTTGCTTTGTCTGGGCAAAATTATCGTATCCCCAATCTTTGTACAAATCTCATTCTTGGAGCTCAGTAGTTACTTTCTCATTTATAAAATGAAAGAGGTAGATTTTTCATTGTTACTTTCACTGTTGACTCTGTAGTACATTGAACACTTAATCTCGGTGGGTTTGGTTTTTAAACAGTGGATACCTTGCTTACTAAAACTTCGTTTCCTCAAGACAAAAAATGTCCTTATGCTTAGAGAATAACTTATATTTGAAAATGCAACAAATGAGTATTTTTGCCCCTGACCCCTTTTACTTTGGTGTTTTGAAGTATATTAATTCTTGTAAATTATATACATTCTGAAAATTATTATATTCTTATAATTTCTTCCCTGTATTTTATGTCTGTACTACCAAACAATTTGTAAGATACTTTGTGATGAGAAATTACTCCATCCACTTTCACAGTTTATCCATTTCGATTACTTGGAAACTGACAGAGGTGTGCAAAATATTTTGGTTCACAGTGAGAAGTCCCTGCTCTTTGGGACTGCATTAAGCTAGCTTTCTTCTTGATGTTTTAAGTCTAATGTAGAAAGTCTCATACCTTTAAAAATACAGGCAGAGATGCAGCTGAAGAATGGGAAGTGAACACTTCTGATTTATACCCAATTTAAATAGTAATGAATTTGAACTCATCCTCAAATAGATTACCATATCTGCCATAAGCTCTTTTTTTAGCTCATAGTAAGTTATTGTCCTGTTTCCTTGAGCCTAGCTCCCTCACTAGGTGGAGCTGTGAGCCAGTTTCAGCCTTGTAAACTAAAATACCATGAATATATTCATTGGCTTCAGATCCCAAGCATTAGAATCTGTTTAAGGAAAACCGAGAGGTTTGTTTTAAAAACTCTATCCATGAAATTAGAACAGGATGCTGCACTGTTAGTGGTGGCACAAAAGCAAAATATTTGCTGTTAATACCCTTAATAAGACGAGTACTTTGGATGCTTGACGGTTTAACATCTTAACATGCATTTTCTATGTTCATGAAGTTCCAAAACTTGATATATGAGCTAAAGAGAGCACTGAATAATTAATTGTGCTGTTTGAAAATTGTCATGAGTAAAGAATAATGCACGTTTTTCAAGTCATTGTTTCTCAATTACTTCTTATTTAAGAACAAGAGGTTCTCTGTCATTTACCATGTGTAAAACAATGAAACTGTTTGTAAAACAAGAATGGAACAATGTAATTAACACACTTTTTTGTTTCCTTGCTTTCCCATTCAGATTGTCCCACATGTGGTCAGTTTAGTTCACTCCTTCAAAAGAGATGGCTTACCTTCCAGTACCGCCTTTTTGATGCAGCTGACTGAGCTGATACACTGTATGATGTATCATTATTCAGGATTTCCAGAGCTCTATGAACCCATTCTGGAAGCTATTAAGGTATATTAGGAATATTTAGAGGGTAGAATGTTTTTGTTTTCCCAGAAATGAAAGCTGTAACCCATAGATCTAAATTCTTTAGAACTGCTAGGAGAAGAGAGCTAACCATGTAATCTAATGTCAATTTTAACTGTGTTTGGAATATGCTAGAAAAAATGTCCTGAGTGTCAATGATATGATTATAGACAGGCATTAAGAAAAGCCTGAAATGAGATCCTTTACTAAAAGTGCAATCTAATTTCTTAAGCCTTATGTAACTATTAATATACTTTGGTGAGGTTTATTCTAGGCATTTCATTTCAATCCAAGCTAGAAACTGTAACTCTTCAAATATAAGTTCAGAGTGCTGATAGTATTGAAGAGAAGTAGGTTCTGAGGGAGCACTTGGCAGGGTGTTATCTCCAAAACACTATTATTAAACACTACATCTCAATACTAAAATCAGTATTGCATGTCTCTGTGAGTAAAGGAACCTGGCCTATGCTGTTTCAAAGCAAAACTCAGCTTTTTTAGATAAATATTTAAGTGTGTAATGCACTTAAAATAAAAAATTAATTAAACCCAAAACCCAAGAACAAAACAAAAACACCTTCAACACCCCCAAACAAATAAAATTGAAAAAGCTTACAAAATGAAAAAACCCAAACCTCTCAGGTATTACTGCCTGATTTTATAGCAGTAGTATTGCAGTTAAGTGTTTTGATGCTTAAAAAGCCCCAATCAATTTAATTCCAAGTATTGTGGATTTTATTCTGTCAATCTTATTTTGATTTGACAGAGCAGGAATGTGTTTATAGCAGAGTAGAGGATGCTTTCGAGATCTATTAAAGCTTGAAATTTGAGAGGTGGTTTTCGGTAGCAGAAAGGATTCTGTGAATATGCAGGTCAAAGGTGAGCACCAGCCCCTTTTTCCTGCAATTCAAGAATTGAGTAAAAAAAGCTTTGAAGAAGAGGACTTGTAGGGGTTGTATCTTCTAGGCTGTGAGGAATATTAAGACCCTGAAGGAGAATATGGGAGCAAGTGAAGATTTAAGACTGCTGAATGGCAGGACCTATTATAAAAACAATTACAAAAGCCTATTAAGTGTGTTAAATGTTTCTCTTGTAGGATATGCCCAAACCCACTGAAGAGAAGATTAAGTTGATTCTCAGTCAGAGTGCCTGGACTTCTCAATCCAGTTCTTTGCCATCTTGTTTATCTAGACTTTCTGGGAAATCTGAAACTGGGAAGACAGGCCTAATTAATCTAGGAAATACGTGCTACATGAACAGTGTTATTCAGGCACTTTTTATGGCTACAGAGTAAGTCGTTTTTAACCACTCTTTTCATTGCAAATTAACTGTCGCAGTTGTTGCATTCTTGCTTTTCACAGAATATTAACGTGTCCTGGGGTGTCTCAGCTTGCTAGAGCTGAGCGGGATTCTTCGTACTCGGTTACTGATTGCTTTGTTGAAGTCCAGCTCCGAATCTGCAATTTTAGCCATTAAAAATCCTCATCCTTCTGTTCAGTGTCAAAAGACAAGTCCTTTTTTCCTCACTGTCCTTTCAGTACTGTAAAAGTTCATGGTGATGCTTGTGTTATAATCTCAAAGCTATTGGAAAAAATTTTTGCCTCTCTATAGCCTATTCTTACACATTTAAATGTTTAAACAAATAGGGGGTTTGCAGTGTTAGTTCCTACTGTACAGTGGTTTTGCATCTATGCGAGAACAGAATCCAGGTATTGAAGGGAAGTGTTACAAGTTTGGGTTTTTTTCAGATTGAAGTAATTATCTGAGCTGGAATGATAACTGCACTGTTAGAAATCTAGCATGCAAACTAAGGTCTATCTTTCTTTTTTTCCAGTTTCAGAAGACATGTTTTATCTCTGAATCTAAATGGGTGTAATTCACTGATGAGAAAATTGCAGCATCTTTTTGCATTTTTGGCCCATACCCAGGTATGTCAGTTTATTTCATCTGCTGTTTTTTAAGCCTAGATCTGTATACCAAAATTCAGGAACCAACAATGCTATGGGAGTCCTCTTGAGCGTATTAAAAATACAAATGTACTAGATTTGTAGGAGAATGAGCCTGCCTCCAAATGTTTAGATGGTGTGGATGGACTTAGAGAAATCTATGTTTAATAAGTGGAATGTTTTGACATTGTGTTGTTTTTATAAATGGGCAGTAACAGGTTTTCTTTGAGAAGCCAAAATGATAAAAAACCCAAATAAGACCTGACTTGATATACAAGCTGACTTTATGTAATTATCTAAGAGAAATTGTGACTTACTGCAGTGATTTTTACACTAGATTTTATTGTAGTTCAGATTCTAAAGTGAGTTTTATTAAATGTGCAGAATATTTTGCTAGTGCTAGAAAGACATAAGACACTTCTGTTTTCTTTGATTAATAACAAAAAACTTGTTGTGAAGGAAATGAGACTGGATCCCCTTAAAAATAAATTGGTACTTAAGAAATATGGGTGGTGTTCTGAAGAAAGAAAACATTTTTAAGCTTGCCAGCAAGAACAGTAACTGCTATTACGCATAACATCTGGTTTACACTTACTACACATTTAATATTTGCCTGGAGGATCTTCTACTTTTATCTTTGTACTAGAGGTGATTACTACAAAATTAATGGCGCTCTCTTCCTGTGATTAAGTGGTTTAAATGTTTGTATACTGTGTGTTTTATACAATTCCTCTAGAATAATATAGTCCAAAGTTCAGTGTTCAATATCAAAATAATATAAGCAATTTTAAAGTAGTTCTTATGTAACCTTGTCTGTCCCTCTCTTACGTGAACAGAGGGAGGCATATGCTCCTAGAATTTTCTTTGAGGCTTCCAGACCACCATGGTTCACCCCTCGGTCCCAGCAAGATTGCTCAGAATATCTCAGATTCCTGCTAGACAGGTACAGTTATTGTGCCATTAATGGGAATGAGTCTGCAGTCTTATCACATCATGTTAAACTCTTAAAAGCAGTCACGTAGCAGTTCCACTGCATGAGTGGGGACTGGGAGTTCTGGGCCTCATTCCTGGCTGTCTCTGTTTTATCTGTATGGTCTATGAAACACTTTCCTTCATGGGTTTAATCTGTGGTAAAGTCTGGATACCATCTTGTATTTGCATCATTTAAAGCAGGTTATAGTGGTAGTGATGTTCCATTTTTACAAATCTAAACTTGGGTGTTATGTTGGAGTCATAATCCCATTGTAAAATCAAAGTGAGTGCTGAAAGCAGTTTAGTCATGCATCTGGAATTTCGTGTTGGTGGAGACAGCTATATGTCACACAGGTCAGATAAGTCATGAAGAGATGTACATGCACTTACAACTAGTTTAATAAACAAGCAAATTAACTGTGGCACAGACAAAACAAAACTAACCTAAATTTATTAGTAGCCCTCTTTAATTTTAGCTTGCTGAGATGTGGCTTAAACAAGATTGCTTTATGACACATTTGACTTCTGGAGAAGTTTATTTCAATAGTTAAATAGTGTTCTCTTTCCCTCACCCCTGTCACCTCCTCCCTTCTTGGGTTTCTTTTTTGGTTTGGTTTTTCTTGCTGTAGTTTCTTAACTTTCTTGGCTACAAAATTCTGACCTTTTCTTTGGAAATATTCTGGCACCAGATAAATAGCTACTTGTTCTCTTACAAAGTCTGACATACAGAACCAGTCAACTGGAGAACTGATTTATTAAGATAATGTAATGATAAATAATAAAAACATTGTTAGTTTTTTTAATACTTGCCAGTTCTCTCAGTATATCCATTGTGTTCTGTTATATATGATGAAACCCATATTAAATGCATTTGTGCTTCTCATACTCATGTTTTGAATAGTACTGACCTGTATGGTTCAGCTTGCTTATATGAAAAATAACACATAGCTTTTTTAATGCAAGACAGTTCTAGCCACTTAATCATCTATATATTTTTTAGTATAACTGGAAAGAAAGTCTGAAATGGTGCGGCAATATTTGTTTGGAAAATGGGACAGCTACTTGGATTTGTTTTTCTTTGTCTTCAGGCTGCATGAAGAAGAGAGAACCTTGAAAGCATTGTCTTCAGCAAAGACTTCTGAAAGTGTAATGAATGAAGAGTCCCACACACAAGAAGCTGTCCATAAGGCACAAGTATTTGCTGAAGCAGCTTGTATGGGAAGTGAAGAAAGAACTCTGATAGAGAAGATGTTTGGAGGGAAATTGAAGACTACTATATGCTGTTTGAACTGCAAAAGTATGTCACAAAAGGAAGAAGCTTTCACAGATCTCTCTCTGGCTTTCTGTCCTCCAACTTCCTTGGAGAATGTCGGCCCAAAATGTGTGGAACGTTCTGAAGTGAATGACGGCTGTGTGGTGCAAACTAATACTTTAGCAACTAGTCCTGCAGGAGAAGCACCTCTTAATAATTTGGAAGTAAATGGTGGATGTGACACAACAATGAATGAAGGAACCATGAAAGATTTATCTACTGAGCCAAACTCTGAGAATACCACAAATTCAGAACTCAACAAAGTTCAAGATAATAGGGATATGTCTCAGAGGCTAGTAGGTAAAAGCACCCTGTCAGTTACAGACTTACTGAATTATTTTCTGGCACCTGAGATCCTCAGTGGAGACAATAAGTATTATTGTGAAAAGTGTGCCTCTCTACAGAATGCTGAGAAAACTATGCAAATCATTGAGGAACCTGAATACCTCATTCTCACCCTTTTGAGATTTTCGTATGATCCAAAGTGTCATATAAGGCGCAAAATTTTGGACAATGTGTCTCTGCCACTTGTTTTGGAACTGCCAGTCAAAAGAGCCACACCCCCTCTAGCTGTAGTTTCAGGAGGTTGGTCTGTTGGTGTTGAGATTTCTGATATTGGAGAAAATCTTGCTAAAAAACTGAAGCCCTCAGGTGCTGATGAAGTGACTTGCCCACAATTGGTGCCCTACGTGTTAAGTTCTGTGGTGGTGCATTCTGGTGTATCCTCTGAAAGTGGACATTATTATTCATATGCTAGAAATGTTACTGGGTCGGGACCTTCAGGACTCTGCCACCCATCTACAGCTCTTTCTTTAATTTCTCCTCAGGATAAGTTGTTGACAGAGGAGAGTCCTTGTACTGTTGTAGAAAACGAACTGGACACTGAGGTGCCAAAAGAATGGTTTCTGTTCAATGACAGCAGAGTGACATTTACCTCATTTCAGTCAGTCCAGAAAATTACCAGTAGATTTCCAAAGGACACTGCCTATGTTCTGTTTTACAAAAAACAAAATAACACCTGTGGCTTGAACACCAGTTCGTCAAATGGACTCTGGATAAATGGAGACCCTCCCCTACAAAAAGACCTCATGGATGCAATTACGAAAGATAACAAACTGTACTTGCAGGTAAGATGGAAATTTGTGTACAAAGAATAGTCTTAAAAGTGACAGGGGACAGTCTAAAAGAAAGAAGTTGGCTTTTAAATATTCTGGTATATTAATCTTATAAATCACTGATCTTGCATCCATCTTCATATTGCTAGACAGGTTACCTGGTAAGGTTGCTCCCATTAGATGGGAAGCAAAGTAGCTTAAACTCATTTCAGTTTAAATTTTTAGTGGAGATGCTTGCATAGGTCACTTAGTCACTTGTAATTCTATGCAGGAGAGATTTCTTGAATAGTTCTAATTTTTATCTTTAATAAATTATGACAGTAGCTAAAGTATGCTTAAAAACTTCTTAGTGGTGTTCTTACTAGCATACTTGAATTTGGAGTGAAGTTTTCCTTATACAGTTCTTGTTACCCAAATGATAGAACCACTAAAATGAAGACTAGATGCTAATGACTAGATTCTCTTTGTCCATTGCTGCCTATTCTGCCTCGTTCTGTGGGACCAGCTACTGCCAGCTGCACATTCCCTATGCTTCAAGAAATTCATCTGGCTGTTGTAGCCTCTTTGATATCTCTTACAAAAAACCCACTGTTGTCCACATTTTGTTATGGTTTGCTTGGAGTGTTGCTGCTACGTTTGGATGGTGTAACAATAAAAGTGTGTTTTACTGTGGGCTCTTGGATATGTTAAGCTGTTCCTGTAAGAGTTCTAGGTCTACTCAAATTAGAAAAACCAGGTAAAGTCAAATTAGAAAACAGCTAAATCTCACAGTGAAAAAATGGTTATAATAGCTGCAGGTATTTTGCAAACATAAACAGGAGAACCAAGAGCTTAAGTTGCAACTCTGCTGCTATTTTCAGACTGCATGGTTAAAGCATTTGTCCCTAACCATCTTTGTTTATATGTCACCTCTTTTCTTGACTGTACAAAACGTTTGTAGCACAAAATGTGGCTTCTTTAGCAGCAATCGCAGATTGTAGAATCATGGAATAGTTTGAATAGGAAGGGACCTTTTAAAGATCATCTAGTCCAATGCCCCCCATAGTGAGCAGGGACATCTTCCACTAAATCAGGTTGCTCAGAGCCCTGTCCAACCTGGCCTTGAATGCTTCCAGGAGGGGGCATCTACCACCTCTCTGGGCAACCTATGCCATTGTTTCACCACCCTCTTTGCAAGAAGTTAGTCACTTAGCGCATATACACAAAAACTTCTTTTTTATAATCTTCCAGAGAAAAGATTTCTTTACAGAACATGTAGCTGAAGTTTTGTAAAGCGTACGTTTTCTCTTACAGCTTACAAGTGAAAGCCAAGTTAGTAGTTTCTTGAAAAGCTTTCCTTTACAATTCAAAAAGAAGTAGTCTTCTCAAAATGAAAAAAAGATTTCCAAGTATATAGTTTTTGTTTGGGTTTAGTTGTTCTGTTCTTTTTTTAAATTTACAATCTTTTACCCACTTTTCGATTTTGGATTCTTCAGTATTGGTTTTCTCTGTAGTGCTCTACTAATCTCAAATTTTTGAGATCCTATCCTTTTGTTGATTTAAACGAGGCTGATTAGAAATGCTCAGTTTCTCTTATTCTCAAATTGATACTAACATTGTGTTTCACTGAATTAGGTTATTGTATTTTTGAGAAGTCACATTTCATTGTTGTTCAGAGTTCTAAACTAGTATTTTCCTATTAAGAATATACTTCCCTATCCTTAGAAGCCTTTATTTCTTAGAAGAAACATTCCAAAAAATGTCCAGCTTACTACTTTTGTTTTACTATTGCATACCAGTTTACCACAGGGCTTAACTGAAATGTTTTCACTTTAAATAACAAAATCTGCAATATGGGTAGCTCCCACTCCAGTGAAAACAAAATAAAAATCCCATTCTGGGAACAAGTGGAAAGTGGTGGGGGATATTCTGCATTATTCTTAGCCCATAGAACTGTGTGGACTATCAAGTTTTACTTACCTGATTTACTGTTTGTTGGGATAAACATAATCAGCCTGAAAACATTCAGTATTTCTTAAGAAACAAGGATATTTCTTGCAAAAATGGCAGTGCTGTATGCTTATACTAGAACAATTTAATGTAAGTTAATATTAATCAAGTCAATATATGCCTTGAGAGAAGAAAGAAGTGTGCTCATTTAGCATGAAATACTGAACAGGATTAAATCATGAAAGATCCTCAACTGCTAAATAATGTCACTTTTAGCATTGAAGACACAAGTAGTGTGTCTTAGTTTTTAGCTTTTTAATGCCAATACTCTCTGAAGAAACTTTAATAATTGATAATTTGATCACTGCTCTGTATTTCTCTTGTGTCTGCATATATAGAGAGACATACCTTCCACCCATTATAGAAGATGTTTTGTACACGGTAGCAATGAAGCTAAGATTATGACTGAGGTTTATCCTAGTCTCAGTGTGTTATGGTTGTTTCTGAACAGTGTTTCTAAGTGGCTGACAAAAGCTGTGCTTGCAGCTCATTTACACTCTGTACCAAACGTGATGTACGCCTCCAGATCTGTGAGAGTTATCCCTTGCACATAAATCACGTGCAAGGTAGTGTTGCTGCTGTTTGTAGTAGTGCCCTCCTCTGGGCTTGTCCCCTCTCAGTAAAGGAAGCCTAGTGACAGAACAATCATATTGTTGCTAACAGTATTGTGAAAGGTATGTAACAGAAGACATTCATGAAGTAATTCAGCTGTGTAGCTATGCCAAAACCTCGTGTTATCCAGTAACTTCAGTAAAGCAAACTAAAATAAATAGTGTTTCTAGCTAAATCTGGCAAAAAAATTCTTAGCTGTAAGACTGTAGTGTCCTTTTTGTCTACAATTTTAAGGTTTCTATTTAATGCAACACAATCCACAAACCTATTGTTGGTGTCTATGTTCTTTTGTAGTACAGTTTGTTAGGTAAAACTCACCTGCTGGGGTTTAAGAGATAAAAAGTTGCCAGAAAACAGTTCCTGGAGGGGTGAAGATGGAGGAGGGAGTAAGGCAAACTCCATTTTGGGTTTGGTACTGTGCTGTATTGAAATAAACACTTTTCTGAAATATTTTACAAAAAAAAAGGAAAAAACAGCTTAGGTACAGTGTAGTGAGTTTTGAGAAGAAGTTCTGTTCTAAACCAAATGGTTGTGCAGTGGAGTTTTTCAACTAAAGAGGCTATTTATACTAGGCTTGCTATTTCAATCAAAATTTTCTGTTGATTTCTGCTACTAGAAGTGAGTTCTTTATATTCCCTTGTTACTCCTAGTAAATTTACTTAGTTGTTGGCATGTCTTATAGTTAGCAGATATCCACATATTGTGGGAGATAGCATAGTACTGTCTTTCAGTAATATGGCCAGCACATCTGTGTAGACAATGTCCTCCAAATCTCTTTTCTGTAATTTCAGAAATGAGTATGCATTTCAGTCCTTAGTGGTGTAAAATAGTTTCAAACTTAGGCAGTATTTTTCTAAGAGGGCAGAGTAATTCAAACCCAGAAGTACTATTTTTATCAGCTGTGAGAATACATGGACAAGACTAAGTTTAGTGCTTTCATGGTAGTATAATAGAGTCTTCCAAGTTCTTGGCTCCATTCCTTGCTTTCACCAGGAGATGGAGAAGGAAAGGAACAATTCGAGGTAACCCGTGTAATGACTAAAAACCCTGTAAAAATTTCCTCCCATTTGCCTTGAGGGAGGTATGTAGTGAAGAAGTGACATATGAAAGAGGCTATTGCTATGAGCCTTAGCACCTGAATACTTTCATTTTCTTTCCTTAGGAAATACAGCTTGTACAGGTCTGCTGTCTTTTTCTTGTCAGTCTTCCAGAGCCCAACACCTTCCCTTCCTCAAATTTTGAAGCTCTTGGTCAATTTGAGGAGGGGATACTAAATGCCTTTAGTATCCTTTTCTCAATTGCTGCAAGGTTTATGGAACTAGTTGGCCAGAAATAAAATAGTGTATGATATCTTTTAATGAGGAAAAGGCCTGTGCTCATCCCCTTCTTACATGTCTAAGAAGCCACAGGGGTGTTGAGCTGAAAGAGCAGCTGGCAGGAGGCTGTGCTTGCTGCTTCTTGCTATTTGTGCAGGTATTTCTTCCAGCAGCTGAGTCTGATTTAATGGAGTGCTTGAGAGTTCCTGAGTCTTACTAATGTTAAAACAGTTAGCATAGTAATAACACTTGAAAGTTTAAAAGCTCACTGAATAGCTTGTCCATCTTTTTGCCTTTTAACTGAGTACATTGTTACTCTGTGCAGTTGAGTGGAATAAAAATGTGTCTTTTAAATAATTAACATTGATGTAATGGTCTTGCCTTTCTATTTGGCAACCTAGAACAAGGGTATCAAAATTGCTGGGATGAAAATTCATGTGAAACATTCACCAGAAACTAATGTTTTGTTAGTTTATGATCAGCAGTTTAATTCTTTAGTAACATCCCATGTTGCTAAAAAATAGGATTTTAGCATAAACTTAAATGGGTTTAATTTATTCACACATACTTAGACGTTCAACGGAACTGTACATCTCAGATTGGCTGTGGATGTTCAACATGAGTTTCAACAAAGCCATTCAGGAGTCCAGAAGTGATGTTGCTTTAAAAGCTGTTTAAAAATTTGCTAGAAATAAGCTGCTTCAAGGACTTGAGGTTGTCTTGTTTGGTTTTGTTTTTTTTCAAACTCTATTTATCCTTTCGTTGCAGGAGCAAGAGCTTAGTGCTCGAACACAAGCACTTCAAGCTGCCTCAGCCTCCTGCTCTTTCCGACCCAATGGATTTGATGACAACGACCCCCCAGGAAGTTGTGGCCCCGCAGGTGGAGGAGGAGGGGGTGGGTTCAGTACTGTTGGTAGATTAGTCTTTTGACTATGAAGACAACCTGGAATACACTGGTTCCAAAGCAGCCCAGTACTGCTGAGGACAACTAAAATATTGAACTTTGTCAGATATTGTACCAAGTTTTGAGACTTGATCCTTGTTCAAAAGCAAATGTTGGGGGTTTTTTGGTTATGTTTTATTTGAAATAAATAAGCGCATAATGGAAAAAAACTACCTCTTAAAAATTCAGTTGCTTTTGTAGTAAGAGCTTGCCCAAAAGACAGAAAATGGATAATTTTAAGTAGTTTCTAATGACACTGCATTAAACTGAACAAACGCATTTACATGAGTTTCTACTGTCCTCATCCACCGAATGAAGAAAGTTTATTTTTCACTCTGATGGTATTGCTTTATGTGGAAATCCTTTCAGATGGGCTCAACTGCATACATAGTTTCTCACCCCCACCTTATTTTCAAATCCAGTACCTTTATGGATTTCCAGAGATGATGCAATTTATAATGAAGGCAATAACTTAAATGTGACATGATACACACCTTTCCAGATGAAAAATATTCAATGTATTTCCAGTGTGAATGTAAAGAAGAAAAAATAATTTATAAATATTTGCTAACTTGTTTTCCAAAAGAAGTGCATGTTCTGTAGGAACAATGTTTTTAAATAGAAATTGTTAACTTTGTAGCATTTATAATTGTTTTGAGGATTTTAAAATTATTTCAGGGAATATATCTGCTGTGTACTGGAAAGGAAGAGATTCTGTATGTGCCTTGCAGTACTGTAACTTAAACTTTCTGAGGCTGCAGAAAAGGGGAAAAATGTGTTAGTAGTATTTTTTTTTTCCAGTATTAGAAATCAGTACATTTATAGAAAGCTATTAGGTATCCAGAAGTAAAAATCTGGTAGTTTGAAATGCAGTGTGTTGCCCATTATTTTTTGATTTAGAATACATACTTGGCTATGTGGCCTGCATTGCTAAGAAAAAGCTGGTCATAAGTACTGAGATATGTTTGTGAAATCACAGAGGGGCTGCCTGTATTGATCCTTGCTGAGGATCTGTGCTTCTGAGAGTCCTTTGAAGTTTTGCCTTCTGATTTTGCTGGTAGTGAGAGATTTCTGGTGTGTTCAAGTTTTAACTGTCTGCAGAAGACCAAACTGGTGCTGTCTATGGAGCAGTGTTTGCTTGCCGCTTAGGACAGCAGATGATGGGGATCCACTCTTTAAGTCTTGGCAGAAATAGCAACTTTGGTTTTGATGTGCAATGAGAGTAACAGAAGTAAAGGAGTTACACTGTTGAATCTGGTGATTAATTTTTTAACTCAAATTATAGTGAAGTGTAAATTTATGTAAAGTATTTTTACGAAATTCTGCACTGTTTTACTGTGGTTTTATATTCTACTAGGTGACAAAGTGCATCCTTAAAAAGCATGCAAACCTGGCAGGTGTTAGCTTAACTGTACAAAATAAACACATTTCTTAGAAAATGCCTTTAAAAAGCATAAAGTGGAGAAAATTAAACTTGTTCTTATGGTATCAAATATATGGCGTTTAGTCTGAAAGGTAACTTAGGTCGCAAGCTATTTTTATATTATCACTAAAACTATGCTAGTTGCTCTGCTATAGGTTCGTACATTACTGCTCCAGAAAGCTAGAGCAGCTCACTTGCATTTTTTTAGTAGTTTTGAAACTTTGATTTGACCATTTGTAGTACCTCGGCTTTGACCTACACTTTCATTGCTATCTCAGTTGTAGGTCTCTGAACCAGGGGTTCAGCTGTGGAAATGTGGAATGTTATGAGACTAGTGTGAGGAACGTTCTCATTTCGTTGTACTTGGACGAGGTTTTCTTGAAAGTTCCCTTTGCCTTCAAATTCTGTAACTCTTAAGAGGGTTTTTTATTTCCTTTTAGGCTTCTCAGCCAGTTAGCTCTGGTTTTAAAATGTTTTGTATGACGGGTTAACTTGGCTTTTCTCTCCCAAACTATGAGGATACACTAAAATGCTGTCTGCTGTTTGCATTATAGTGGGAGTATTTTGTGTCTGTATCAATTTACTGTTCATTTTAAAATGCTAGTAAGTAGAAGCAGGGGCAAGTGTTTTTACTCTATATGAAATCATAATTTTGTAAAGGTCAGTTTTGGTTTTGTGTTCTCACAGTAAAAATACAAATCATGTAGCCTACCTAAAAATAACAGGCAGTATGAGTTTTGTATACCTATTGTACTATATTTATTTCATGAGCTCTGAGAAGACTTTCTACACCCTTGTTTGCCTGTTCTAAATTAAGTGTTAAATATGGAAATTTTACGAGAGTAATGCCAATAGGGTTGGATCTCCTTAGGTATAAAATGATGGTATGTCTCAAACTGAAAATAACTTTTCTTTCGCCTTGTTGACTTCTGTTGACACAGTTACTTTGGGTTTTACGCATAAATTTTTAAAACTCAGAATACCTATTTGCAAGTCTGCTTGACAACCGCTGTGGGCTGATTCATACCTAGTTTGGAAGGTTTCAATAAAACTAGTGAAAGTCACAAAAGTATTTCACACTCTAAAATGTACACCTTTAGTCATTGTTTACAGTATTGCATGCTCCTATCTTCTGGACATAATGTGAGAGAACAATGTACATATGGTACTTCGGTTTCTGTTGCCTGTGAATGAATCCTGGATCGTTTGTTTATTGATCTTTGTGGCTCCATTCTTAATCTGTTTTCTATCTAAGTTCAATCAGTAGAAAGATTCAAAATACTGTTTCTGAAGGTTGGGGGTTTTTTAAATGCTTCCTTTCATGAAGGATACACTGTTGTACCTGAAATCAAGGATGGTATATCTTTTAAAATCATATTTCCTTTTAACAAGACAGATCATGTTTGTTTTGTTTTAACGGTCATTGGAGTTGTATTACCTTTCTTCCATACAGTTAATTTTGTCCATTTTTTTTCAAGTGGAGCATTACAGTGGATTGCTGTGAATGTCACCCCTGTAACGTGCGATTACATTATCTACAAGCCCATTTATCCAGGATGAGGAGAGAAAAGGCTTTTTTAGGTAGCTATAAACAAATCACACCACCTGGCTAGCTCTTTCACCTTTTTTTTTTTCCTGCCTTGTTCCCTACTCTGGAATGTTAAAATATTTTCTCATCTTTATGTGCTGGAAGTATGATTTCATGGGAAGTCTTTTTTTTTTTTTTGATCTGTGGTGGTAAGGTTGTTTATGGAGTCAGAATACTTTTTTTTTAACACAAATAACAGGTGAAGGGCAGAAGCTAAAGGAGTGTTAGAATAAAAGCAAGTGGGTATAAACTTTCTGTAAATAAGATTTAGATTAGAAACAAAGTTCCTAATTACTAGAACTAATTCTGGAATGCCTTCCAGGCAGAGAGACCTGCTTTGAAGGAAGAGCCAAGTATATCTATGAAAGAAATTAAATGCAAAGTGGTGTCTGAATAGTAGGCAACTAGACTTGATAAACCAGAGGTCCTTTCTAGTCCCTTCCTAGAGTTTTTTTCTTCTGTTGGGCTTCCCATCTTGACACATTGCCAGCTTTGCTTTTAAAAATAGAAGTATAAATCAAGGGAGTACTAAACTACAACATAACAACAAAGGCTGACTGGTCAATTTTGGGTGGTGTTAGTCTCTGATTTAGGGGAGTGAGGCATAAGAATTATGAAGTGATGGAAAGTGGAAGCCAGGAAGATGTGATCTAAAGAAATATGCTCAGTCTAGAACAAGGGCGTTTCCCTGCGTAGCAACCTACTGTGGGATGTAATGGGTTAGAGTACTTAATACCATCAGAAGGCTGTAATCAAACGTAAATGCATTGGACTTTTTCAATGGGTAAGCAGATGATCTATGATCTAAATATCGGATCAGAATAGCCTATCTTAAAAACTTTCATGTTCTTTACAGCCGGTCATCATAGGTCTACCTTTATCTGAATTCATAGCTATAATTAATATGCTCTTAAATTGTGTAGGTGTCAGGTCAAGTGTAACAATTAAGAACCGAAAATTGTGTGTAGGGCACTGTGTTCAGTGTGGACTTAACGAACTCACAAGTATCCCTCTTTCAGCAAGTGGGTTAAAGAGACTTGGCCTGTGAGGTTGAGCTCTGGCTGTGATCAGGACACCAGCTGTGATGTGTAGTGTAGCACTGGCTCACCACACATGCTTTTTTTTTTTTTTTTTTTAAATGCACATGCATCCCCCCCATTCACTATGAGTCTTGCTTTTGCACAAATGAAAGTATCCAGATCAAAAGGAAAACAAACAACTAGCCAGGGTGAAGCAGAGCGAAAATCTGCTGGATTCTAGGCAGGTATGTAGATTCAGGAGACACATTTGTTGTTGCTGCTCTTTCCAGTGCAGGTAATAGTTTTAGGAGTCAGTAGTTACAACTGGCCTCAAGAGGAGCCTGAGGTACGACAGCCAGCCCCAGTGTTCAGGTGCTAGCTCAAGTTGGGGCACAGTCCCCAGCCCCCTCAGCCCAAGCCCAGAGCGGGTCACTCAGGGACCCTTTGCAGCACCTGTGGCAAGGGATTGTGCATGGAGTTGGTATGTGGGAAGGAGGAACAGGGGTGGAAGGAAGGAGAAGTGCTGGTGCAAGACTAAAATGAGACTACTGAACCACAAAAAGGAAAGGTCAGCTCTAATCTGATTTAGAAGTTGCATATGTTTTCATGATGATTTCACATGGATCCGCTCTGAAGTTGTATCTTGAAGTTGTATCCACCAAAGGATACTTTGTCAACAATGTTTTGTTATCCAAGCCTAATCCTTCTAAAATTTCCATTATATCAGCGTGCTTGAGGGGGAAAAAGAGGTGTATTGAAAACCTGCTGCTGAGAAGAGTATTTCAGATTGACGTTACAAAATTAATTCAGCAACAAGATACACGATTGGGCTAGCAGCTGTAGTATCATACAGCATCCTTGAGGCCAGTGGTCTCCAAACTTTTTTTGATTGCACACCATTACCAGTGAAAACTTTTCAAGTGTGCACCCAATATATGTATATTTATTTATAAGTGATATATGTATTACTGTCCTAATGTTATGTACATATGCAAGAGTAGAAATTGAAACAGTACGTGATAAAGATGAAATAAACACTATTTTTAAATTATTGAAAATTTTGTTTATTAATGGCACAAAAAATGCTTTCTTCTTGCACCCAGAGGGATTGCCTTGCACATCCCCTGGGGCACACGCACCTCACTTTGGAGACCACTTCTCTCAGCTATAGTCTTGAAAAGACTTTTGACTTGGTGGGAACAGGTATCAGAATTGACCTGTTCATAATACTGGTTATTTTACTCTGTGAATATAGACTGTTGTCATTACTTTATGCTGCATGGCCATATTTTGGATTGGTGTTTATTCTGAATTCCTATAAAACTTGATGCAAGGACTGTGAACTGTTTCACCATTTGTTTTCCTACAGTGTGTTAAGTGACAAAAAAAATGGCGTCAGCCTTAGTGGTTTGCAGAGATGCAAAGCCATTCCACTTCTGAGGCTTATTTCTTGCCAAATGCAGGAATTTGTTAGTACTTGGTTTTAAAGGTTAGTATATTTTTCAAATGACTTGCCCTTTCTCAAGTGTTCTCTATAGAATTACAATATTTAGTGCTCAACTCCTTAAAAGAAACTTATTTAATTTTCTTGCTGTATCTTTCATGGTGTTTGTTCTACCGAACTACAGTTGAAATAATTTTTTGCAGTATGCCTGTTTTTAAATCTTGTTGCTGTAAACTAGCATAATTGTTTAATAGTATTTCATATCAGCTTTTTAAAATGGATGGGGCAAATGAGTGTTTTACTGTACACGTGTTGGGCTGCATAAAGAAGTCAAAATTTATAAATGCCTGAGAAGGTGTTTGAAAGAACCTAAGTTTTCGTGTGTTTGACTTGAGTTGAAAGATAGATGTTCTAGTAAAATATAACAGTAGTGGGGTGTTTTTTGAACTGTAAGTTGTATCTATAGATCTCAGCTTGAAGGATCTCACACAAAACCATGAAAAATAAGTCTGAGCCGAGAACTATTAACAGGGTGACTAGATCCAGAAAACCAAATGTAGGCAGTAGCTGGATTTCATGTGTATTTCGGTTGTAGTGAACAAGGTTTCATTTGAGTTACCTTCTCAAATCTTCAAAGAAGATGAAATTACCTCCAACTTGTTGAATTAATAAATATCATCATTGGTTATAATGCAGCAGTTCTCAATGAACGTGGAAGTGATGGCACAGAAACATTCAGGTCTCCTCTAAATAAAGACAAGGTTTTCAAAGGCTGTCTTCAACTTCTGTGTATTTCTCCTCAAGTTTCCCCAGACTACAAGTTGAAAGGCGGTTTTTGGGTTTGGTTGTTTTTCTTGACTACAAGAATACCTAGGAAACTTAAACAATTAACAGGCCAGTTAATAATCTGTAAATTACTCCTGGGTTGTGAATTGTGTGAGAGGGAAGGGAAAGGTTTGGGTTGCCCTTAGAATGTGTAGTTTGAAGTTGAGTCTCTTCTAGTTGGCTGCCGATGCCTCCCTCTGGCATTAGAAGCAGCTGCCTTTATGTGGTCTCAGGATTAAGCTCGGTACTGCCTGTGAGGATAAAATCGTGGGAACCTCCCCTTCATCCAAGACCTATTTGGGCTAATTGAGGGATTATTCTTAACCTGAACTGTTTCAGTTTTGCTTTAAGTATCTTGAACCTGCCAACTGCCAAGGTAAAGGACAGATCAAACTTTTAACATAATAAAGGACCTAATCATAATTTAAAAAAGAAAAGCCCAACACTTTAACTCCAGTAGCAGCTGCTAGTTTTCTGCTGTGCTTTAGAATCCCAGGGCTGCAAGAGGTGTTTCCTACTGATGAGACCATGAAAACAGCAGCTACACAGAATTCACTGGGGAAGGGAATTGGCTGCAGTATAGGCAAGCAACTAGTCAGATGATTTCATCATTTGGGTTTGTCTGCTGTATTTTGTGTTTGGGGAATGGTGTGAATGAAGACATGTGTGAGGATAACAAGCCATATGAATTTGAGGACATGGAATAGAAAGCAGACAGGCCTCAGGTAGTTAATTTCTTGAAAGCAGTTACTAACACTTCTGCAGAAGGTCTGGTTCCTGGGATGGGATCCTAGGTAGTGTTAGTGTGATCTTGCGTGGCAGCTAACAAGAGTACTGCTGCTCCCATGCTTTTACGGGGTGTGTTAAGGTGGAAGGTATCTATGGAAAAACTAAAACATTATTAGTACACTAGGCCTGAAATGTACCCTCTCTTCGTAGACAACAGACTTAAGCATAGTTGTAGATGAAGAATGTTTCCTTTCATCGTGGGTATGGAGGAGCAGAGTTGTCTTTCTAAAACTTCTAATTTTCCTGAGAGAAAATCTATTACAGAGTTTGTACACTGTGGTCAGTGTTTCTTTTCCAGTAGTGAATGCTTGGTGTAAGCCACAAGTTAGGAGAAACTTCAAGTGAGTTATGTTTGTAACTGCATATTTGACAAGACTGCTTTTAAATTCAAAGTCAGTTCACCTCCATCTCACGCAGTCCCCTTTGGTGCTAAGGACATGCTGAGCAGGAGAGACCAGGATGAAGTAAAGAGTTTCACATTCCCCAGCTCATGTTCTGGGAATGGGCATGAATGCTCAGCTTTGGAGAGAGTTTGATGAAAGGAAAACAGCCAGAGGATTGTAAAGAAGGGGAGGGAGACGCTGGAAAGAAATGTGAGCAAGAGCTTCAGAGTGTGTGGGTATGCAAAGCTGTGGATTTCCTACTCTTTTTGAGACCAAAGAGAAGTTTAAGCAAAACCTTAGCAACTTCACATGTCATGTATACATGAAGAAAAAACATGTGGGAAAAAGTATAGCAATCATTTGGTCAAGGTAATTGTGACTTATTTGTGCTTTCATTATTTGAGCTAAACTAACGCCCAGCCTCCTATCTGTCTGCATTGTATTCAAGCAAATTTTTTTGGACACAAGTAAATATTTTGAGTGTTGTCTTTTTAACTTTCTCTCCTTTGGAAATAGCTATTTAATTTCTTCCAAATAATTCTTTTGCCTGATTTTTCTCCCCACTTTTATAAACGATGATGCACACTCTCTTACACAAAAAGGTGTGAGTGTGTGTACAAGAATTAGTCCAATCTGATATGATAGGTATCTTATTTTAGGTTGTAGATAGTGTCATCCCTGAATCCTCCTTAAACCCAGAATTTTTTTAGGATAGGTGTTCTTCGGATCACTGGGACCTGGCAAGATTATTCTCTTTACTCACTTCCTACTTGAAGTGCCTCATGAAAAACTGAGAGGATGCAGCCAGAGACTCACTGGGTAAGAGAAAATGCAGTATCACTAAGCAGGGAAAATTGTAATTTGGACATCTTTCTCAGCAGCTCGGTGGCCAGCAGTGGTTTTTACCAATTCTGCTCTGTCCATCTGGTAACTCTTCTTTTACTCTCCCCTAAACAAATTCAATGGAATACATTATCATGATACTTACGTAGTGTTTCCTGCTATGGCTTCATCAGTGTTGTGGTGTTTTCCATCTTTACATGCACTCCCTCTCCTTGTGTCCCTCGCAGCTGCCTTGTCGATTCTGATGCTACCCTCTCCAAGAGACGGATGGTTTCTTTGTGCATGGTGGTACAGGGCTGTACATAATAGCATTTCTTTCTTGGTTAGCTTTTAAATGCTACTGTGATAAAATTAATTCCAAAATGTATTGAACATGGGATAATAAAAATGCAATGGAAAAACTTTAACTATTGTATTTATATAACCTGACAGGACTTTCTGTAAAGCCTCTGTTTTGCATGTAAAAATTCAGGCAAGTAGCAGTTACAGTACAAACAGTTGTTGTCTATCTTCAACCCTTTAAGAAGTCCTGCTAAAAAATCTGTATGCCCACTGGTAGAAAGAAGTAGCATAGTGGTATGTGTGCTTCAGGTATTTGTAGGGAATTGCATTATTAAGAGGTTCTCACAAAGGCCGATTCCTACTCATTTTTATGCAAAAGCTTGTGGTTGCAGGTGCTTGAGCCATCAGCACTTGGATGCCAAATTAAGTATTTTGTGTTTGGCTCTGAATAACGCTGAACTACAGGGCAGCACAACCATTCTGCTGGTGGTGGGGCTTGGTGATATGGTGTTGGTTGGAGGGAATTGCAAATTAGGGTGCTCTCCATTCAGATGGAGCCATAGGCACTGGTGGTCGTAACAGAGATGTGGTTTTAGTTTTCTTCGCCTTAAGTCACAGTGAACTAAGTGATACCGCTTAGTCTGACTGCCACGTAGGAGCTTGCCCTGTATTTGCAGGGTATGAAAAGCGATGAAGGAAGTTGTGATTTCCAAAGACGTTACTACTACAGAGGGCAGAGGAATTTCTGAAGTTGAATTGCACAGTTCTTAGCTGTAAATTAATCTGTGCATATGGTTATAGTATGTGAAGAATGGGAAGGCATATTTCTGATTAAAAATACCCTGACTCAGATTTTGCTGTACTGTATGGTCTTGACTATGCTAATTGGCCTACTTCAGACTTGTTTTGTTTTCAAGGACTTCTTTACATCCTTTGTTGCATCTTGATGTAAGGCTTTAACTTGCTTTGAGTACCATAAACTTTCATAAATGTAGTCAAACGTAGTGGTTTTATACCACTTTGTTCCTGGGGTCCCTGATGTCCTGTATTACTTTTGGAGTAATTATGTGTTTATCCAGTAGAGAGCACTAATGACACTGTTATCTTGTAGTTGCCATTCCCATCAAATTATTCAGTGTTATAATTTTGTACTGTGAAACACTGGACTGGTGTTGGCCTGTAGGTTTTTCTTTAAATCAGTACACGGCTGAAACTCTGCTATAAATAGTTTGGGGGGGGG
>NW_020799155.1:1224163-1267572 GCF_003259725.1 Athene cunicularia | reverse complement strand
GTGTGTGCTGAGCTTCCATTTCAGCTGCTGATGTGGTGCCCTTCCTCCACATCATCACCTCTCCCTGAAGAGGGGATGCTGCCTGGGCACCTGTGGCAAGGGGACAGCACCTTCATTTGTATAAAGCCATGAGTTCCCATTTCCCAGGGTAAGCATTGACCTAAAGATGCAAAATAAGATTAGCTTTTACTGATTACCTGAAAGGAACAGTAAGAAAAAATCTCCCTTGCCAACCTTTTTTTTCTCTTTTCAGTTGCAAAATAGTTCATTACTTCATTAGTTCAACAACCTTGACGGGGTGGGAGGGGGGGGTGGGTTGTTTGTCAAAAACTCAATTTACAATGCAGATAAAATAAGAACACATAACTGGCATATCTTAGCCAGAACCCACTGTGGGAGTCACTCCCACAGTTATGTCTGGTGCTCGCCAACTCCTACTGAGCCTGGTATTTTCCCATTGCATTGTTTTTACTGATAGCTTCCATTCAATAATAACAAATCTTTGCAATGGTGAAAGAGATTAACACTCTTTATAATTGAGTAAAGAAGTGTTAAGTAATTTCCACAGCCACTGAAGAATGTGTAGCCTATATGATCAAGTAATCTCATGATTTTATCTTTGTTCTTTACTGAAAACAGTTGGTGAGCATTTTATCCCATGTTCAGATATAAAATAAGATCTTTCCTGTTCTGAATCTCTTTTGGGGAGGAGCAGTAAAAGAGAAGAAAGCTTCCAGAGATAATTACTAAACTGCCCAGCTCATATATATAGTCATAAGATGAAGTTGCATGGGGTTCTGTGTCGGAAAACATGGAGTAAATTTTTATGAACAATAATAGTAAGGAAATAAAGCAGAATTGAGTGAGATAATATCCTTTTTAGCTTATGTCTTACCAAAGAAGACTAGTATATGACAAAAAATGTTTAAATATTGCTGTTTAGCTGGGAACTCCCGACACAACAGCAGCGGACAAAAGCTGGGCTCAATTTCTTGCCAGAAAAGAGTGTGCTTGAGATAACTTGCTCACTCTGTAACATCCCCCACTGCAGAGGGATGTTGTCAGCCGCCGGCATCCAGACCCTTTAGACCCCCACTGCTCTTGAGTGCAGAAGAGCCACAATAATAAATGTTTCCATCTGCTTCTGGTTAGGAGCTTGCGTCTCATCCTATCCTCCACAGCGATCCATGTGCTTGAGACAAGGAGGCATGATTATTTCCATTAGCAAGACCCAAGATCACACCCTAAAAAGCCCCATCTGGTCCAAACCTGCTGTAGGTTGCCTGCTGAGCAATGCAGGTCACGCTAAGATCATCACACTGATGTCCCATATGCTGACGAGGTCCCCTTCCCCTATGTTGGCTCTGTTGCTCTTCCGAGCCCTCTGTGGGATTCGCCCTGGCTGTCCGAGGCAATTGTCCTTTTGTGTGTATGGTTTTCTACAGTTTTCTGTGTTTCACTGTAGCCACAGACCTGTGCGGTAAATGTAGAAGATGTGCACGCAGGAGCCAGAATTTATGTGAGAGTTGGGACTTGGCTTTGGAACTGTGTGTCAAAAGAGGTGCATGAACGACTGTAGACTCGTGAAATTTGGCGTGAAGCATTCCACTCCTCCGGTGAGCTTTCCTCAGTTGCCCTGCTTCTATTTTTCTCCCTTCCAGCCCAGTCATCCAAGTCAGGTAATTTACGCCTATCTGCTGCAAGGAAGGAAGAAGAGGTGACTGATGGTGTTGTGTTTAGCTTTCGCAAGGTGCTTGGAGACTGCGGCAGTGACTGCCAAGTGAGAACCAAAGCCTATAAACACCTGCAAATCTCAGTCATGCCTCAACCATTTCTGAATTCTCTGGGAAGATTAAACACACGGGAATAGAGCTTCATACTACATCATCTCATTCCTGAGTCTACTTAATATTTGATTAATGCAGAGATAGGAAGTTGGTGAACGTTCAGTTTAATAAGCACGTTTAAATTTGGGGCTGAAATATGCAATTTACATAGCAAGTTTTTTGATTTTTTTGGGGAGCGCCTCATGAGCTCTTTGTAAACTCTGCAGAGCAGGGAACATGTGTACAGCTTTATGCATAGTTTTTAGATCTTAATTTTCTGTGCATAAAATCATGTTATTGGCAAAATTAGTACTAAATAGTAGTTCATAGCTTTGTACAAATTTTGTTGTTGTTGTTAAAACTACCGTGTTGGGTTTTTTTAAACAGAAAAAGGCATTCAGACTAGCATGCTAGTACTTGTATTAAGATTTCTAAATTCCACAGTGTATCTCTTGGTATTTTCTCAGTCCCCCTTTTCTTCCAAATAATCTCTAAGTGTCTGTAGAAGCTCTTTCTCCTCAGTTTTAATCTGTACTCTTGTCAGTCTTTATCTGTCCCTCTCTGTCACGTACCCTTAGAAATAGGCTGTAAGAAGTGGGGTTCACACACTGACCAGAACCTGCTCTGTTTCAGAAGACACAAGCTCATCAGCACATTATGAAAAAAAAAAAATGTCATTTTAAAGACTACACTTAAAAATGTAATGTTTAAGATGTGTAACAGTTATTAAATGTAATACAACATCCAACCCTTTCTGCAGAGGAGCATTGACCAGCACAGCAAAGACATGTGGACAATCACTTGTGTGTAGGAACTAATTAGACTAACTCAAGTAAGAAATTAATTGATAGTTTTAATGATTCTTAAGCCCACAAATGTGTCCTAGAGTCTTAAGATAAAGTTTCATAGGTGGATGAGCCAAGTCATCAACTGGCAGCTATCAGAAGGGAAAGATATCCTATCCTCTCCTCTTACCTTGAGCTGGCTTCGGTGTTCGTGACTGCATTTAAATCAATTTAGAGCACTTAAATGTTTTTGTATTCTGCTGAATGTTCCCACAGATATTCTGGCTTGTTTTCAAGACAGTGTGGGGTGGGGTGTTGGGGTTTTTTTGGTTGTTTTTTTGTTGAGGTTTTTTTAAGTTCTGCTTGCATCAACCTTCTTTGCAATTGGACAAGTGCTGGTGTCAGCACAAGGGAGGGGGTGACCTGCACAGCTGGGGAGTGAGGGGGACGAGTTGAGAAAAGCATATTGCAGAAGGGGAGAGGGAAGCCTTCCCTTCCTAGAAGGGCTGGCGTGTTGATTTAGCTCAGCTTTATCACAGTGTTATATACTTGTCCTTCCATGTATTATGGATATGCCCTTCAGAAAGCTAAAGATGTGCGAGGAAGAGAGCGGGCAGATGTCCTGCCTGTTAAATGATGGTGCACAATCGTTCTATCTAATTAATTCACCAAGGAGATACATGTATCTTTGTCTCATACTAATGTGTGAAGATGTTAAAACTTGCATTAGCAGACAGAAGGCACCATAATAACATTAAGAATGGGGCTGACCTGCTCTTGATTTATTAATGGCACTAGTGGAATTTGAGCTGATTTATCAAGATGAGACTTTGTCATACTTAGTACTTCTACACAAATAGGCCATAAATCATTCATAAATTACATCTCACTGAAAGTTACGTTTTGTTGTGTTTTTTCTCAAACCCCTATAGGCGTAGAAAATTGTTTTGATCTCTTCACATGTAATAAAGATCTTCCTCTCTCCTCCTCTTACTGTATTTGGGGGGGGGGGGGGGGGGGGGGGAAGAGGGGGAGATTGAGGATATACCAGACTTGTAGTGCCAGTAGTATGAAGGGACATGAGTCTGCAATGCTCATATAGCATTAAAAGACTGCATGCAGGCAGTGTGAGGTGCTCTGGGAAAGTTGGCATCTTGGGTCACCGCTCCAAATGGTGGTGGATTAAGGTTTTTCTGGATGTTTTCAGAGTAAAGGAATTCTGCAGCTTAAAAATGAAAACTAGTCTCTCTAATGTCCGTTGTCTTGATTTGCACTTGGTGTCCCAGCAGTTAAATTTTTCCTGGTGCTGTGAGTTCAGCAGTTCTCTTGCCACTCACCACCACTGGAGCTGGGGGTTGTTTTAGTTCACCTACTCCCGGGTAACGCAGACTTTCCTCCATGTACCTGTTCTAGTATGTCTGCCTGAAGCTGCAGCCTTGATCTGAGGTACTCTCACCTACCCGACCAGGTCTAACATTTAGTGTGTTTCTCAGCTCAAGCTCTGTTGCAAGTTTACTCCTCCCTTGCAGAAAGTACTGTACGGCCCCAACTAGTGCCCTCAGCATTCCAGCTTTCTTCTTTAAGTGTGTAGTAGCTTCTGGGGGGGTCCCCACACCTAGTGCAGGATTTGCCTCTAGAGTAGGAGCACGAGTGCTGCCTGCTACCAACTGCACAAGAAGGCATTTTTCACGGTTGTCAGCAGACGAACAGAAAATGGCCTCATGGTCTGGTGGCTAGCAGGGCCTGAGGAGAGGGAGGACAAGCAGTGGCTTCAGGATTTGTTTTGTTGTTTGTTTTTTTTTTAAAATCTGAACGGGAAGCAGTGGTTCTTCTCTGGACCATGGCTTATGGAAACAACAAACAAAAGAGGAAGCACCCAGTTAAAAACAATTGACACAGGGAAGGGAAATATTTTTTGCCAAACAGGTACATCTCGGAGGGAGAAAAGTGAGTAGAATGAATAAAACATCATGTTCTGAAGGAGTGCAAGAAGAAAACTGCAGATTTAGCAAAAGCTATAGCCCAGGAATAAGTGGCTAAATGCACTAAAAATCAACCCCAAAACTGCCTGGTAAGTGACAGAGGTTGTTAGAGCAGACTAAAATTAGTAAAAATACAAGTTAACAACAATACCAGGCAGGAAAGATCGCTTGTAGGGCTTTCATATCGTAACTTTTAATACCTCAAGGCGAGCCAGTGAGGAAACTGTTCACATGAAGGGTGGATTGGCAGTGCTCTTTCCAAAATATTATTTTTGGGCTGCTCATCTCTAGTGCCTGGTGACGTGGCTTCAGGGAAGGAGACTGCACATTTGTGTAGCATGCAAGTTCCTGAAACCATACTGAGCCCTGGGGGATTCTTTATATGGTAACCAAACACAAGCAAGAGCTGCTAGTAAGGACAGTGTCCTCCAGGCAGTACTTGTTATTCAGCAAAAATATTTGAGCATTTCAGTCTATTTAAGGTGTTTCCTTTCCTTGGACACTTCAGTCTGCCTGCCTGTCAACTGTCTAGGTAGTAGAAATACTTGGGTTGCTTGTGGTTAGATTGAAATGCTTTACTCTGTCCAGCCCAGGAAAGCTTAGCCGTTTGGTTTGGTGCTGAGTCCCTTCCTAGGATCTGCTGGGAGGACTGGCATGCCCTTCAGCATAGAAGCCTTCTATTTGACATGTGCACCCTTGCCCCCATCCTGGCTTCTAACAGCATTTTTAGAAACCATGTGCTGAGTATGATATCTTTCTGGACTTGTCATTTATTTTCGTTGAGGTTATTGTGGGAGAAGGTGTGAATAAACATCTTGATATGATGCATAAAATTTATATGCATAAAATGCATACAAAGTATAAAATCTAAGCAAAACAACCATGAGAGGCATAAAGCTAACAGGGATGGATCCTTATATTGCAAACTCAGTGTGGGGGTTGAGTTAACACAGGCTCCCAGGGAAAGGAGAAAGAGGACTTGGCATGGATCAGTTGGGGAAGGAAGATAGTTAAATACACGGGTGAAGCTCCTGGAGCAGAATCCCAAATCACCTCGCATAACACTTTTGGAAAGTTGCCCATGATAATTGTACACCCCTGGATATAAATACAGAAGTCAAGAAGAATTAAAAATAAACAACAAAACCATGATGTCTTTAAAAAAAAAAAAAAAGTAAATTTATAAAACTTACAAAATATGTTTATTTATAAAATAATTTGGGGGAGTGCTTAATGCAGATTAAAATAACCTTGAGTCAACAGAACATAATTGACTCAGTTTCTTTTTATTTTGAGCATTTATACCAACAGATAGGCTTTGGGCTTTGTACAGGACATTTAAGTTACTGTTACCATAAAACAGAAACTGGGAATGTGAAGAATAAAAGTACTCACTTGGCCTAATTCAGACCGCTGACAGAGGAGGTCAGATTCCCTAGGCATCCTCCACAGCCAGTGGAAGGAGGGACAGGCTGGTGGCTTTCCACAAAGATCTAAAGCTCACAGACACTGAAACAGCTACCATAAGTTTTCCAGGTTTGACCTTAAAGAAGAATCTAGGTGAACTATTTTTAGTGCCCATATCAATGTAATCGTATGCCAGTGAATAGTGCTGACCTAACGAGGTGATTAGAAAGTAAACTCTACTTACCTGGTAGTAATCAGGATGGGTTGGTTTCCTGTGACTAGTTCATATATTGCCAAACAAAAATATGCTGCGAAGTAAATTGGGTCTAAATAAAAAGCAGGTCATTGATCCTGGTGGAACATCTTACCGTTTGTGAAAACCTGGCCACGGATCTTTAAAAGGTGCTTGGTATATAAGAAAATGCTCTTGGGTTATCTTGAGATAAGCATGATCTGTGAGCACCAGTAAACATTCACTTTTTTTATAATCTTGTTCTGGTAGTCTGTCTCTTACTGTCTTTAGATGATTAACTTAATAACAAATGGCTGAAGGTTTTCTTAGGTTTCCGTAATAGTGTTCTGGATTCTTTTTTTTTGGGGGGAGTGACAGGTTTGAAATACAAACCCTGTGCTGTCTTTCAGAAATCTCTTACCTGCCTGGATCAGTCTGTGTGCTAAGCCGTGGCACCCACGGCATTTAACTCGGCATCATTTCGGAGCACGGTGACAGGAGGGGCTGGGACTGCGTAGCCCCCTCCTTTGGCAGCGGCTCTGGAAAGAGACGTGCTGCTCAGGACGGGAGGGAAGGACACTCTGGCAGAGTACAAATACAACTCCAAAAACCTGACTTTTGTTTTAAGGCTCTCTGGCAAAGAACTGTACAGGTGCTGGTATCTTACCAGGGAACCAGAAGTGACACACAAGCCAATGTGCGAGTCAAGCTGCAGAATTTTTGCCAGTGATTGTGTGGTTTCTGTATAAAATCTCAGCTTTCTGGAGTCAAAGCACTGACAAAACCATTGCTAAACTATCTGTGATCAATCTAAGCAAGGAATAGTTACTTGGCAGGAGATGCTGAATTAGACCTTAAGTAGAACAGAGTAGAAGTTACTCAACTAACCTTCACAGCACGATGAAACAGGAGAGAAGTCATTATGCACACCTCATATCCCTGGGAAATAGGATGGAGTGACCTGACTAAAACTGTGTTGCTGTCGGTTAAGCTGGTAGTTGTGCTCTCAGCATTGCATCAGCTGACCCATGAAGAATAAAGAGGAAAATGTAAACTGCTTATTTAACGCTTAGCAGGTAATTAGTTATTTAGAAAAGAACTGCAATAAAAAAGACCCTGGTGTGGGTGTAAAGGCAGGATCTTTGAAGTCTGGCTGTGATTATAAGTTATGCATACTTGTGGTCGGGGGAATCTTTCTATCTAGCATGTTTCCAAAGTTCAATTTTTTTAGAAGACAGCTATATTTAATTTTAAAAGGAAGCTATTCTGAATGCCTAAGCATATATGTCACTCTCCTCATTCAAAACTGGATATGAAAAAAAAAAAAAATTAATATAGGGGAGTCAGGTTGGACTGCTGGGTTTTTGGGTCCACCCTTTGTGAACTTGGAACAAATGACTGCATGGAGAAGCAAGCTGGAAATGTGGAATTCTAGCTGAGTTTCTGAGCGAGCCAGCTCCTTTTGTTTCTCTTCAGTCTAGAGAAAGGATTTACATTTGTTCCTCCATGAAATTTAAGTGCAGACAGATTTGCAGACAGAACTTCATATCTAACCAGGTAGATGGATTTACAAAAATTGAGATCACATTTTTTAAAATCTTGACCTAGATGTGTTCTAGCAGAATTTTGCCACTGAAAGTCAGTATCTTTTTTTCCCCTGTGGAAGATGCTCTGAGGGCTGAAGTTATTTTAAAAGCTTTGGGATTTTAAGGAACTTCCACACATTGCAAACTCCAGAGTTTCCTTTTATTCTTTTCTTCCCCTTCCCAACTTAATGAAAGCATAAGGAACTATTTGTGATTAAAAGCTCTGGGCTACTGTGTTCTTAGGAAAAGCAGATGACCAGGTACTTGATCAGCAGAAGACCAGGAAAGCAGGAAGAGGGGAAAAACCTCTGTATTTGCTGCTTGCATAGACAGTAGAAGGAACAGGATTTATGACTGCAGAAGAAAATAACATAACTGTCCCATTTTCATGAAGGACAATATAAATTCTGAAGAATCAGGTATCAGTTAAAAAAATACATCTGAAATAAGCTGTTTTCTGGAAAGTGAAGATTTATTTTTTAAAAATCTAGAACGGACAGAGTGGTTTGGTTTGCTGCCTTAGCTGGTGATTAAGGAAAGTCCAAGACCTTTCCCCAAGGTCCCCGTGGTAGGACACCACCATGAGCCCCAGAGAGAGGAGATGGGCATCCAGTGTGCTTGGGAGGTGAAGTGTGGAGCTAGCGTGCTAATAGATGTCAGTGACTAGATCGGACCTTCGGAGCTTACATCACGTGTGTGAAAGAGAACATTTTGTCTTGTTTGAGCTGGGACTCACCCTTCAGGGGGGTGCGTACTTTTGCTCTTCTAGGTATGCTCTGTGTAACTCTAGTTGTACCTCACTTTGACCAGCTACAAAATAGCAAAGATAATTATATTTCATCTTAAGGAGTTACATAAATGTATAAACGGCTGAAGTATTATAGAGATGGCAAATATATTGGGGGAAAAAGTAAGGAGATGCATTGCCGTAAATCTTTATTTATTGTACCTACTATGCCCATAGAAGTACGTTTGGTTAAAAATGATTGTTCTGTTGAACTGAAGATAAAATCCTTCTCATTATTAAGCCAATGTTTACTACTTTACAACAGGACTGGTTACAGGTTTCTCCTTTGGAGAAAAGATCAAATATTTTGCAAAGGCATGTTACCTTGGCTTCTGTGCTGCTGTATGCCACTACTGAGGAGCCTGCTGCAAAATCACAGAGAGACAGTGAAGATCCCTTCTCCTGAGGTTAAAATAAGGTGATTGTAAAAAGGTACACAACCTGTAAATGCACTTTAAATTATTTCCCCTGTCTTCAAAGTCCATAAATAGAATGGAAATTCAAGAAATGAACAATTCTTACCAACAGCATTTAAAGACAGCATGTTCTCTTATGTAAGCAACATGTTTTCAATAAATTGTTTCAAGCTGTACAAATGTGTTTGCCAATCCTCAAAGCAATCATTTGCAGCCAGTTTTTTTGGATGATAATAAGATTAATGATAAAATAACACTGAAAACAATTTTAAAATAACCTTAGGGATTTAATATAAATCCATAAATACAAGGAAATTCTGAGTTAAGGCAGCCAGAGTCTATTTAACTTAGTCTTGTTTTGCTTCCCAACTACAACTCATTAGGAAAAAAAAGGTCTATGCACACTTGATAAAAGTACAAAACCTATGTGCTGTTTGAAAGAGCTGTGAGCACAGCAGTGCTAAGAGGATGTTGTGTTTATCTTAATTACAAGTTTGTTAGAATGGCTCAACAGTTTTAAAGAAAATATGTATTTTATTTCTTCCACTTATTTTTTAATACTGTGTGACTAACGCTACATCTAGTTGCCTTTTTTTTTTTTTTCAGTGCCCAGGTTCACAGTGTAATGGTGATTACTATAGCTCGACTTCAGTTTTCCCGAAATAAAAGGTATTAATTGTTGTCCAATAAATCACAATGAAAGGTTTAATCTTACAATAAAATCATTATTATCCTCATATCTATGTAACATCTTTGCTATTCAAATATTTGCCAGAATTATTGTGCAAACAGTGGTTATACTTTTTTCAAGATAAAATATAATAATAATTTGATAATATTTTTGTTCATATAAACAAACGAGAGAGAAAACCCGCAGAAGGACTGAGCTGATATTGACATAGGTCTGACCAAATAATTTTTGGGAAATGAATATACCTGTTTACATCATATAATCTTGGTGGGTAACTTTATAGAAAAGGATTTTTCTGTATTTAACGGATATTACTGTAAGTCCTTTCTCAGGAAGTCCCTTTCCCATCTTAGCTGTACTCCCCCATGAACAATGCAAGTTCAGACAGGGGCTGTGTGACATCACTTTTTTCCCCATGTTTTTTGCAGGTAGTCTTTATCATGCACATTCCCTATTCTTTGAGTGCCTGATTCAGTAGGTTTGCAGAAGTCTGAGAACACACAACTGCAGCTGTGTCAAGCCATGTGCTCAGAAAAATTTTAAAAATAAAAATAAAAAAAAAGATTTTACTTCTTGGCTGGATACCCAAAAAACAATGGATACGTTTGGCTTTGTATCTCAGATGCAAATCTGTATAATGGGGATAATAATACTTACTTTGCATGGGGTTTATACGGTTGTGTTTTTTTAAAAAGGAGAGGGTTTATGCCAAATTTCTCAAACTTATGAAAGATGCAAACAAGGAATATTCAACTGTGTAATTGTACTGACAATAACAGGATTTATCAGCAGGCTAGAAACTTTAAATCTGCTGCACAGACCTGCAACTTGATCTGGAGGAGCAATTATTAGTGGTAATAGGTTATAAACCTTCCTGTCACAGAAAAGCCTTGTGAAGTTTAGTGCACTCATTGCAGACAGCATCTCTGAAGAGTTACGTTACAAAGTTCTGGCAAGTCTCTGCTGAACATGTGCAAGCTGCAATTTTTCCAGACATTTGCTACATCACTAAATTTTGTTTGACTTTCAAAGGACAATCCCTTACCTCCCCTCACATCCCAGATTTCTAGTCCATGCTGAAAGCTACATGTAGGCTAGAGTTTTCATATGGAAGATTTAGCGTCAGGAAAATAGCATCTCTCTTTTCAGCTGCGTTCTTGGAAATTAGTATGTTTTTTGGCAGAAAATTTTATTTAAAAAAAAAAAAAAAAGACTGAAGAAGCCTCATGGGATGAAGGAAGAGTTAAAACTGCAAAATTACAGATAATGCAAAAAGGGGTCTTATAATGAGAAGGCTTGGGGAAGCTAACATAATAATGATCCTACTATATTAGTTTGTAATTAGATCATTTCCTTCTAAGATGGCCAAGAAATAAATCCCTATAAATACAAGCTTATGTGACACCAATGATGAGATATTATGTCTCACACAAGTCCTTGCCTGAGATCCAAAGATGTAACCATATCGAAATACAGATTCCTGTCAGCTAAAAATGAAGAGCGCTTTGCGACACAACCTTCTGAGGCAGGAGGGCACATAAGGCAAAGGGAGGTGAAATAATTGAAATAATTTGTCCCCCCATTGCCTATCAGAGGGAGAGCCAAAACAGACTCCAACACAGCTCTACACCATGCCTTGATCTAGTTGTGAGGTCTCCATCAGAGACTGGATGTTTTAGACACGTGCCTGGTAGAAACAAATGATCTATTCATCAATTTCACACTCAGAGTTGGGGACACCAAAATCTCCCAGGAGCTATAAGCACTTGTTATTTCAGGAGACAGTACTTCCTGAATTGATGTGATACACTGGTGTCACAGGCAGCATTGACTGAGTTTGTGATGTCAATGCAGTGTCATCAGTTTAGCTGGGTGCCACAGACCTCACATAGCTCAATGTTGTGCGCTAGGGTGCTAAACAACTCGCTGCCATCTGGGCAAAGACATTATAAGGCCAGCAGGGCACAATGCTGCATTTCGATTGCCAAATGCTTCCCACCATAAAAATGTCTTTTGACTCATCTGGGAAAACTAGTTCTTCCTTTATATATGGGAAGCCACTGAAACTCAAGCAGAGAGAGAACTTCGGAGCCAGAAGAATGTCTCTTCTGCCCCTCACGCCATTCTGTGCAGGTGCAGCTGGGGCACATGCTGGTTTAAGCTCAAAACTCTGCCACTTGCAACCTTGGTAAAATGGCAAAGTCAGAGGCTTCAGGTCAACCAGTGAGGGTGACCTGACTAAACAGCTCACAGCTGAGAAAGAGGAAGGTCTTCTGCTCCTCTCTCTTTCTTTCCCCTCCTGGCTCTACTCCACCAGTTCAGTTTGTGCCAAGTCCAGCAGCTTCATGATGTGCCTGAATTTGCTAATTTGGCAGAAAACTGCTGCTACAAGAACTCTGGCAGTGAACAACCTGATTTGGTTCAAGGGAAGATCCAGCAAGCGGGACGACCAGTGCAAGGAGAGATGTAGCGTTGTGCATGCGGGGGGGGATGGAGGAGAAGGGATGGGGATGAAGGGGAGACCAAATTCTCCTTTTCAGTGGCTGTGAACTTTTGGTCAGCTTAGTCTTTTGGGAAGTTGTGCTCTCTGGTCAGACCTAAACAACCACATTTAGTTAGCTCAGAGCTGTGGGAAAACATATCTTCTCAAGGAACTTGGGTAGAGAGATTTGGTCCGGATATCCTTGGCAAGTTCTTCTACTTCATCACTTTGACACAGGATATATGTTGGGGAAAGAGTAACCCCTATGTTCTCTTGTTACGAATTATTCTTGTTCAATTACATAGCAGTAGTGTATATCAGAATTCAGCCCTGTTCCTGATGGTGGCTTGTTACTAGGTCTTCAGACATAACCCCCCCCTCCCCAGGAAATAACATTCAGAAATAAAATCTTTAGATGAAATATATTTAGGAAGTGCTGAAATGCTTGAAAATGCAACTCTTGAGATAGCTGTGAGCATCCCTAATTTAGTCCTCTTGTGTGCATTATGGTACCTTCTTCAGTGGCATGATCTCATCATTATCTTTCCTGCAGCTTCCCTTCACACGCAGAAATTAAATATTCTGTGTAGGCTTTGGATGGTGGGTAATAAGTAGGTCACTAGCTGAATCGTGAAGACTAAATAACTTAGAGATATCGAGCCCCTTGAACAGTCAGTTCTGTACTTAAAGGCAGACTCTAGTGTAAAAAAAAATAGTTTTTACCCATAAAACTAATGATGTTATCACAAAGCTCATGTGGAAGCGGGCCTAACAGCAATTGTATAGGCAATCCAATACCTGGGTTTAAGAGAGCTCGATTTTGCCATCTTAATTGTGTGGGTGGAGCCCGCACAATTGCTTGTGTGTCGTTAGCATTACAGAAATGAATAACCATTCAAAAGGTCTTTCCTATGTGTATTGTGTTCTTTAGTCCATGAGGTTTAACTCGTTTCTAGGCAAAGCTTCAAAAGGGAAAATTATGTACTATTAAAATAATTCATTTTAGGGCTTCATATTTTCACTTAGATCTTAATCAAGCTATTATTGTTATTAAAATATTCTGAAGTGAATTCAGATTTCATAAATATGGATTTATTTTTTTTTTTCTGAGCTGTTTTTGCGTGCAGAGCAAGACAGAAATGTGCATGCAGCCTCTAATGGGACTTAGTGGTTCCCATAGTATTTGCTTACAGTTTCTTCAGTGACTCAGCTGGAGACCCTCGTGACCTCTGAAGTCTTTGCCGTTTGTTTCTCTGACATCTCATAAAGTCCCAATTGCAAGAGAGTCTCTTGCTAATGCTTCTATGTACAATTTTCTCAAGATTGTCAGAAAGGTACACTAAAAATCTGAATCAAATCAGCAAAGCAAAATGAAATAGCTTGGGATAAAGCTCCTATTGAATGCTTAAGTCCCCTTTTTGTGGCTAAGCATTACAGCATCCTCACAACAGGGATGGATTGTGCCTTTTACCATCTTTATTTTTTGTTTTTCTTAGTTTAAAGCCATCTCTTAACGCTTATCTAGTATATCTAGGATTTAAATTTGAGCTCTATAACAACCGTCATCTATATGCTCATAAGCTCAGCGGTTCTGTACACTTTGCTTGCTTTTGTGGCCTTTCGGTAGCTATTAGTGAAAAGCTTTGCATACACAAATACAAAGCAATCTTTTAACTTAAGCTGAAATAGAAATACCCATCTCGCCCCTTCCACATACATTTAGGCCTTTCCTTCTCCCCAGCATTACTTTTGCCCCCGACCTTTGGTTCCATTAAAGCACATTTGTGATGAATGAGCCTGTAATATCTAATGTATTCAGGACATTATACACGAGGCAATAAACCACAGGAGGAGGCTGGTAATCACTAAATTTCTCTCTTCGGGGTGTTCCAGTTGCCTTCAGCCATCCAACAGCCTTCCACTGCTACATGTGATAACTAATAGTCTCTCATGTTAATGTTTGGTTTTTCCTTTCAGTTCACTGCTGAGTCTGTCCCAAATGCTTTTTCTCTGTTCTGCACTGAGAGCCTTCTAATTTTGTTTTTTTTAAGCAACACTTCTAGATGGTATAACAAGTCAAAAATGTGTGCAATGCAGATCTCTCCCCTCCAGGTGACCAGTGTGAATTTGTAAGCTACAACGGCTTTAGAAAGCTGCAGGTGATGTGGCTTTGGGACATCTGGTAGCTCATGGCTGTCTGCAGCACAACAGTCTGATACCAGTGCAAAGTAGGGAAGCCTAAACCCAGTTTCAGTTCCCGCTTAACACCCTTTGAATATGAAATAACTGACTCCTGATTTATAGGGAAGCAAAGGAGAATGGAAACGAGCCAACAACTAAGAGCTCCTCTTGCTGGAGCTGTCATGTGTGACGCCAGAAGGCTACGGGGTTTCTTTTGGCAAAAACCTTTACAAGTACAGAGTTGCTGAATACATCCGATGCACTGAAAGAAAATATTAAAAAAAAAAAAAAAAAAGAACTAACTTGTTGGAATTGCTGTTTAAACAAATGAAAAATGCTGCAATAACTATAAAGCACTGTTTTTGCTGACTGAATGTAAGCCGACCATAGGAGATAGTTGAGGAAAATAGGCACTATGGTAATAAAAAGAACTGGTATACTGGGTTTGGCTGGGATAGAGTTAATTTCCTTTGTGGTAGCCTGTGTGGTGCTATGTTTTGGATTTTTGACCACAACAGTGTTGATAGCACACCCATGTTTTAGCTATCAATGAGCAGTGCTTGCACAGCATTGAGGCTTTCTGTTTCTCATGCTGTCCCACCAGTGAGTAGGCTGGGGGGGCACTGGGAGTTGGGAGGGGGCGCAGCTGGGACACATGATGTTGTGCTCAGCAATAAAACCTGGGGGGAAGGAGGAGGAAGCGGGGGCTTTGGGGATAAGGTGTTTGTCTTAACAACCAGCTGTTAGGCATGATGGCACCCGGCTTTCCTGGAGATGGCTGAGCACCTGCCTGCTGGCAGGAAGTGGTGAATGAATTCGCTTGCACGTGCAGCTTTTGCTTTACCTATTAAACTGTATTTATCTCAACACACGCGTTTTCTCACTTTTGCCCTTCCCATTCTCTCCCCTGTCCTGCCTGGGGAGGGGTGAACGAGAGGCTGTTAGGGCTCAGCTGCCTACTGGTGTTACCGCACAACACAAGGGTAACACAATTAAGCTCCTGGCTGGCTGTCATTCCAAACCACTCGAGTCCCAGGAATCAATATTCTCCAGATATCATTTAAAACAGGAAAGGGGTACAGCCCCAGGATCACAGAACTGCTGAGGCTGGCAGTCACCTCTGGCGGTGGTCTTCTCCAATACCCTGCTCAAAGCAGAGTGAGCCACAGCAGGTTGCCTGGGTCCATGCCTGTGGGGTTTGAAATCTCCAGGGATCGAGACGCCACATCCTCCCTGGTCCCTCTACAAGTTTGTTTGGGAATAGCTCATAACAAGAGCTAAAAGAACATACTCGAACATAATGTTTTTCCAGGAATTTAGGCAACATTCATTTCCATCTTTCTAAACAAAATTCCAACCTTAAACTTGCCTCAAATTTTAGACCAATTAGACTTTGACAGGGTGTATTACATGCAAAATGGTTGGTAGAGTTCCTTCCTTATCCACTTGCTCCGAGCTGCTCTAGAATAATTTCATCTTCATTTTCTCTATTCGCTGTCTTTAGTGACCTTGACAGTATAAAGGGCCAAACTCAGTGCTGTCATACATGGGATTGGTGCCACTAATAATAGGTCTTTTTTCAGTGATCTTGACAGAGGCTTTGGTCCGGTGTTTCCCAGCAGTGGTGCAGAAGTCATGCACCTGCTCCCATCTTCAGTGCATCACAAACGCAGTTGTAAACGTTCCATGGAGAGCAGAAATACATTTTTTTTTAAAAATTAAAATAAATAAATAAATAAATCCCCATTTCTTCTCTTTGACAGACAAATGCCTACCAGATTAAAATGTGGTTGAAAAAACTTTGCTTGCAAAACTGGTGCTATGATTATGGACTATTTTGCCTATGAGTAATGGATTGGAATCCATACCTATTGGCCAGAAAGTTGATTCTGCGAATTTACACCAGCATAGCACTTCCAAAACCCCCTTTATGATGGGGATCCTGTTATGCCATCACCAGAGGAAGACACCTACCTGTCCCTCCTATAAAAGCCCTTATGGTCTATAAATGAAAAGAGCACAGGGAGACCCCTGGGGATATAAAATAAATATTTTCAGAGAGAAATAGAGCTTGCCATGGCCCAAGAGATTTGGATCAAGATTTTCCAAAATTCAGACTTGTTTTAGAGCTGCACACTTACCCCACAGCCACTTTTAATTTGAAAATTAATTTCCTCTTTTTATTTTTCTCTCAAGGTCTTCTTAAATATCTTTAGTAAATTAAAACTAAGTATTGCCAGCTCTACCAACAATTTTGTCTTTATGGCTATTCCATGAATAACTTTTACTTAACACAATAAAGTAACTAATAAATTCAACCTTTCTTTCTCCCACTGTGCAGTCCACTCCCTTGCACAGAGTTCAGCTCTCAGTCCAGACCACCCACATCACAAATGAATGCTCTGATCTTGCCCTCCAACCACCTGGAACTGGATAACTGCCTTTTAAAATAGACTACACCCTCTTTTACTTCCTAATGTCTCAGGTATATTTTTCAGTACTTAAACACTTTGCAGGCAAGAGTAATATCCACTCTACTGCTATAATTATTACTGCAATGTTTACCATCTGGGGAAATGGAAAAATACAGGACAAAAGCTATCAGCAAACAAAATTTACACTAAAATAAAATTACACCTCAATATCCATTTCTGCACAACAAGAAAGTCAGGCTTTCAATAGGGAACCTGAGGAATCAGGGCCACACACCTATAATTCCTGTGATTCTAGAGCCTGTAGAAATCTAGGGGTACATTACCTCTTGGTTCAGAAGTCTTGGTGTTACTGGTTGGTGCTTTAGGAGAAACTGGTTCCTTGAATCTGCACAATGCCCTGGGGCATTTGGGCCTCACAAATCTGCAAATAAGTGTTATGGAGAAATGACATCTCTCCATGGCCGTTGTCACTCCCACCACTCTTAGATGTTGAACAACAACCAGTCTTGTCGTTCTTAGGACGTGCTCTGAGTACTCAGAGAGGTAATACTGAAGGGAACGTCCAAGCTTGACAGGTTGGGATGAGAGACCTGAGAAACAGCACCATGAACTGTGAATGGAAAGATCCGTGAGATATCTCTGTCTCACAGGTGAGTAGGGGACTTTAGCTTCCTAACTCCTTGACATACCCACTGAGAGCAGAAAACAGGCTACAATGATATAACTGTAATTATCAACAGATACCTACATGGTTCATTCCCGTCTGCCTAACAACTTCAGAGATGAGGTCAGGGAGGAAAATTACCATCTGTGCTCTGGGAAAGAAAGAACTGTGATCTGCTAAAAGTGTACCTGACTGAGGGAAGGACCAGAGAGAACAGTCCTGGTCAAGGAATCACCAAGACAAACTCATGAAAAATCACAGTTATCTATGGAAATGTCATTACAAGTGTCTACCAAAGAGCCTTCATTTCTAGATACTGTCACAGCATCAGCAGTCAGGATTTCCACCATTGCTCTACTTCTAACCTTTGTTACACTAAGAGAAAAAAGCAGATTTTTTTTCAGAAGATAATTTCTTCTAGTGATATGCAGTGCAGAAGGGAGAGGATTAAGGAAAATAAGAAACTGTTGATAGACATCAGAAGTACTGATCAGCACCTAACTACATAAATAAAAGATCATTTACTGTAAATGATGGTCTTTGATCTTTGAGTCAAATTCAACAATGGTGTAACATCAATAATTGACCCTAAGGATTTGTTTGGCTTTTATTTCTTAAATGTTCTCATCTTATTTCTGGAAAAAAGATGTGATAACAGATTTGCAATGTGCCTGACCTACATTCTTCAAGTTTATAATGGCCCAGCCTAGCCCGCATTCACATTCCAGTGTCTCCTCCTGAATAAACCCAAGCACCTTCCAGATGTGGTTGATATACTGATTATACTTCTGCACTGCAAAATCAAGATTTCTTAATCACAAGCATTAGTTTTTATTTAATTTAGGATTTTGCCTTCCAGTAAACTCATCTTTTCGTAATGACAAAGCCAGTTCTACAACATGCAAACTAGAAGCCCTTTGAGGTTGATTTCCTGCCAGTATGGGAGGAGTCAATCACCACTGCATTAGTATCAGTAGAAGATATGGGTTGTGAGGCTTGCAGGCCACCATCGAGCCAAAGAAAGGGAGGAGGGAGAAACACAAACTTGAAATTTTCCAAGTTAATCCTTCATTATATCCTGGTTTATCTGTTTTATCTTTCAGATTCAAAACTCCATGGGATACAATTATGTCTACATTTTAGGATTTGTGTCACAGTATTGTCACAAGAATTATAATTCAGCACTGATGAAACAATGCCAGCTATGAAGACTTTATCTGGAGACAGAAAGAAGAATATTTTTTTAATGTAACAGCACCCGTTTTAATGTGATTTAAGGTAAAATTCAGCTCCCCTTACAGTCAAGCCTTTAGAAAATTTGTTAGCTATTCATAGGACTGATATTTTAAATTTGTTTCTCTCATTATTCATGCAGGAGGTTGAATGATATTTAAAAATGGGTTAATACAGTTTTTGCTAATATGTCTAAAAACATAACCTGTTTTCCCAGGCTACATAGACGCTTATTGCAACACTGCATTTTAAGCTGCATTCCACTGCTTGGAAAAGATGTACTTAGTCCTTTGGAAAAGATCTCTGAGAGGTTAGAAATTAAAAAATGCTAGCCTCATCAATTTTCAGAGCCAGTACGTTTCCCTTTACTTGGTCGTTGCCAAGAACTTTTATCCACTAAGAATATACACACTTACATATATTCGGTTCACTTGCACAGATATATACATTTCGAGATTGCCAGTAATTACTGTATTGCAGAATGACTTACACAAAATACTACCAAACTGATCCCTGAGATCCTACAAGACCATCCGTATAAATGGAAGCTAACATACTGTTATGCAAACTTTGTTGGTTTAACGGGCTACTGAAGGGGGAAAAAAGATTAAAATCTTTCTAAAATTATAAAAAAAATAATTTGACACACGATGTAAATTTGACAGCCCTTACTCTGATGTACTTCTCTTTATGGCATGACCCTTGCTTACATGTCAACCAAAGATGATTCTGGTGATAAAATATTGTGATAATATCTTTCTTTCTAATACCTGGACATTAATTGTATTCTTTAGGTTCACATTCAAATATATTTTCAATTAGGGTTTGTTTTTCCTTTTGTATCCCTCAGACTTTCTTTAAGCCCTTTCTGTTGTACTTTGCTAAGTGAGCTTCACAAAGATTTCTGATAATAACCTTTATCAAATGAATTGCTTTCACTTCTCTACTGGTTGTCCCCTCCCACCTTGCTATGAGAAGCTTTTTATAGTTATTCCCATTGCTGTGTCTGACACAATTGAAGTATATGTTCATGGCTGCTTGGGTCTGAAAATAGAGTCTACCTTTCTCTAGCAGTGTTGCTAACATTAGCACTCTTCTTTTTCTCTAACCAGAAGGCACACAAGGATATTTGCCAGCACTACATTTCACATTATCCAATTTTCTTCCTTTCAACAACATTAACTTCTTGTAATTCAAATTCACAAGGCCCTGTGGGAAAAGCAAGCCTTTTGTCAGACATTTTGAGATGTCATGTTTTTATTTTTGCTCTAATTTTTCTAAGGGAAACTAGCTGAACATGCTGTTCCCAGTTTTTCCCCACTTTCTTTGGAACGTTCTCCTTGGCTGGCCACATGTGATTCCGAGCTAGCTGATTCTGCTATTCACAGTGATTGTTTGCTTGCCTTCTACTTCTCTTTAGAATAACTCATTTGAATTTTGTTTTTACCACATTTGGTGATGGCTTCTTGCTATCTGATTTTATGGACTCAAGTGTTGGTTGAATGGTGCCAGTGACTGACAGAAAGACTAGCATGCCATTTTAATTTCATTACTTGCCCCCTTGTCAGCTGCCGATAGTGGAGTCTTGTGATGAGCTCTGTGAGACGCTGGAGATTGTGCCTGCCAGTGTTTTTCCATGGACAGTACTGAACACAGCTTACTTCAGATCTGTTTGGGAAACTTCCCCTTAAAAGTGTCCCCAGCCCTTTTCGGTGACACATTTGAGTTCACAGCAGGCACTGGATTGTACCTAGGGATGATAGTTTGGGTTCTGATGTTCACCTCACTATATTCTGGATACATTTCGCTGTGCTGAACAGAAATTATTTGCATGCAGTATCAAGGAAATCATACGGTTATTACAACTCCTCTGCATGTATCTCCTCAGGGAGCACAACTCCTTTCATCCAGCCAGTTAGCCGATTCCCAGACACCTACACAGCCAGCGACACAGGACCAGGAGAGATCAATATTTTCTTTACCAATTGCTTTTCACAACAAACTTTCTGGTATATTCTCTCTGCCTAGTGCTTTCCCAGGCTCCCCTTTCAGAAGAGAAGATACCACTTCCTCCTGTCAGTTTGGTGGCTCACAGGGCTGGTTCCAGCTGTGCTTCTGCCAGGGACCGAGCCACGACAAAACATCCGTGTGATCCGCAGTGGGCACTTTGTGTCAGGCAGTTCTAACAGCAGGCTCACAACTCCCATACCTCCTTTCTTCCTTCAAGAAATGGGCGTCTGGCCTTCAGATCCATGCGTTCTCTTCTGAACTCCTATACTACGACAGAGGTAGTCAAGATGACGTCTCTACAGTATTTCCAAATCTCCCAATAAGATTTTAACACCAGGTGAGTTCTTACCCAAAATATAGCATGATTTCCAGTTGGGTGTGATTAAAAAAAAGCTTTTTCTTTTTCTTTTTCTTTTTCTTTTTCTTTTTCGTGTTTTTGTTCTTGTGGTAGTCCTCTGCGTATCTACTAATTAAAAAGAAGAAACTCTCACTATTCCATACAGCTCTTCTCTTGTACATCTATACATCTAACATCTATAAATATAACCTTCCCTCACACAGAAATTTCATATTGCATATGATAACATTAATTATTTGTTCGCACAAGTTTAGAACAGTCCATATTTCATGCAGATGTCACTACATTTTCCCACCTCACGTTTGGGGCACTGTCTTAACACAACCGGTAGCATTGCTGCGTGCCTTCCACAGTATACTTTGGAATGCGTGTCCCTTGCAGGGAGAAAGTCTCATCACCCAGTGACACACGTGGATTATTTAATTCTTGGGAATTTGCTTTAGTTTATTTTGTCCCAATGGAAAAAAAAAAAAAAAACAACGCAGTTTGTGGATGCCACTGTGTAAGTCACCTGTCCATCGACAGAGAGAAGGGACAATTCTTCTATCTTCAATAATCTTCTTCAGGATGCTACTTGAGGTAGTCTCATCCTCTCAATGTGATAGCCAGCTCATTTGATCACTCTCTTGGGAAACTTTAAGAGTACAAAACCACATTTCCATTTTTTTCCTCTGGAAAATTGATTTTAAAATAGTGTGTTGCCACATACCATAGATGCCAGTTTCTAACAGCTTTATTGCATATGCATTACACTGTTTACTACTTGAACACAGATCTCATCTGGAATGATGTATACTTCGAATCATATATATTTGAAATGCTGACTATTACTCAAAGTCATCAGAAATTTGTCTCTTTGGCTAATATAATGAGGTTTCTACTAGAAGGGGCTGAGTGACCCCAGTTTAAGGTGTGCCAAGAAACACTTCTCTGTCTCTGTAGGCCCTGTGCCTGACTGCTCCAGAGGAGAAGCAGAGATGTGAACTTCCCTTGCCATTCCCTCATGGGTCAGCCTCAGAAGCTCTCTGTGCCCCAATACGAGGTCAGAGGTGCTAAATTGCCCATCTCCATCCTGTGGCGTGAGGGGCTGTCTCTCTGCCCCCCAGATCAGCGTGGCCAAGAAACGCTCCCATTCTGTGAGGAGCACAGGCAGCATGAGAAGCAGCAGAGAAGTAAGAAGAGGGTGGACCAGTTTGGGTGGCCCTTCCTGTGGCTGTAGAGCCAGCAGGTTCACTTCACAGCTGCCCGTGCTTCCTCTCTTCCCAGAACAGAGCAGGCTTCAAAGCACAGAATAATTAACCAGAATAAGCCAAGAAATTGACTTAGTTTGCATCTGATCAGAGCATTTCCAACTGAATTTGGCATATTGATTGTCCCTTCCAGGGGAAAAAGCCCTGCAAAAATAGCCTTTCTTGCAAATACGCCATGCTTCCAGATGGCATACCCTCTGAAAAATTGGAAATGATCTTTTTCATATAGTACAAAAAGCAGATGGAAGAAATCAAAATATTTCCCACATCCTTGAGTGAGCCTGAAAGGAAAGATTTAACTGTCACCTGCTAGTCAAAGAAAGAAGAAATCAGATCTTGATCTGATTAGATCATGACTGTGCATTTATTAGCCCAGCCCTTCTGGGCAGATCTGCTAAGCACAGGGACAGAGAAGGGGTGAAACCTGGGGTCTGTCATCCTTGGAGTTCACACTGAGCCGTACCACACCATTCTGGAGGGTGCTCTGCTCCCAGGGTGAGAGCAAACAGGACTCCCTAGGCGGATAGCACAGCACAGCCACGAACACTGTGATGCAGATGCAGAGAGTGAGGCACTGGCTGTTCATGAGGGCAAACAGCAGAGTAAAGATGAAATGGGGCAGATGAACAAGTGAGGGGTTAATATGCGGTTAGGAAAACAAAACCGATGAGAGAAAAGAGGAAGACAAAGGGAAGGGTAAAAGATGGCACCAGAAGGAAATTTACTGCACAGAGAATAAAAAGAGAAAGTTGGACCCCTGGATCCAGAACTTCTTTTCATAGCCCTAGGAAAATGAGGAAAGTCAATATGAATATAAGAGCAGTGAACTGAAAATCGAACAAAGGAAGATAATGATAGTCATGCAGATATTTTAGGGAACCCTCTGAAGTCTTTGAAATATTGACAATGAGCAAAGATACATTAAGTGATAACTATTTCGAACACATAGGCAGAAATCTTTCTTTTCGATAACCATCCTGTTCATTCGTTGAAAAATCCCAGAAAGCAGAAAGTCTTTCTAGATAGTTTCTTATAGCTCACAGATAGGTATTAATTGAAGAGGAAATTAATACCTTGTAAAGAAGTCTTAAGTTTTACTTTCTGAAGGGTCAGTTGTCTTTGAAATGAATTAAAGAAGTTGGAGTATCCAGAGTTCAAGCTGAATGCCATACACTTACTCTTCAGCCCCAGAGTGAGAGGAAAAAATATGTTTAGTTTTTGTTTCCTTTGCCTTTTCTGTAAGAGGTTCAGGGAACACACCATAACTTCCCTTGGTGAAATGTTGCCTCTGCCATTTCACCAAGGGGACAAGAGTACACAGACGATCTTTCTCTTCTAGGGAAGGGGTTTATTTTGGGGTTAAGGGAGACAGCTACTGGAAAAGAATCCTATTTAATAACGAAACAAAGCAATTCATTTGGCAGAGCAGACAAAAAAGGCCTGACAAAGGAGTAGTAATAGCGTTAACCTCAGGCTGTGTGTGGTCCACAGATGAAGTGTTTTGAAAGCCATGGTTTGCCTGTCCTCACTGAGCAGAGAGAGAGAGAGTAAAAAAACAAAACCCCTGTGTCATTGCTGCCTGTGAATTTTTTCTCTTGTTACAGGAAAGGCAAAGGAAACCGTCAGGCTTACTCTCCGCTTGAGTTTGAACATCCTATTCTTGTGGTCATGGCAAAAACTAAGCAGTGGTTTGGGCTTCCAATAGACCCCACCCCAAGTTCTAGATTTCACCGAGAATACCCTGAGTTTAACCACTTTGTTCCTTAAATCATTGTTTTTCAAGGGAAATTTAATTTAAAAGATGTATTTATAACTGAGTGAAATCCTACGCTATGCAAACAAAATTATTATTGTTTGAAATAATTCCCGTCTTGTTGGGACTATGTCCAGAAGTCATGTTTTGTCAGAGCCAAGCTGCAATGGAGCGACCGGTACTCTCTTCCAAACCTAGTAATACATGGCTTCAAGGGCCAAATCCTGCCTTCAGCTCCACCACTGTACATTCAAAGCTACTCCACTGACTTCACATTTGGCCCTATATGTGGAAAACAAGATTTCACCTCCTTGTCATGTTTTGCTCAATTTCTTCTTGGATTACTCTTTGTCCATTTTGCTCTCAGATTTGAAAACAAGAATTTAATCCAGCCAGTAGATTAACTCAAGCAATAAAGAGTCCATGTAATGTGGGCCAGAAACCAGTAGAATCTGGAATGTGCTGGTGCCTGGAACTGAGGTCCAAAGGCATAAAATATCTTTTGCTCTGGCTGACGGTAAGCTGCCTCCTATTATTCTTGTATTTTTGAGGGAGAGCAGTCTAGTTCATGCTATTGCATGAACTAAAATATATTTTAATTAATTCCGAACACCAGGGACTGTCAGTTTTAAGGATCTTATTTCATCGTGTTTTTCAGTAAATTGTTACTATGATTGATTCTGCCTTAGGAGCCAAACTGAGCCTGGCCCTTATGTGTGTGAGGGCAATGAGGAGGAGGAAGGAGGCTAAGTTGTCAGCCTTTCCCCTCACACAGCTCACACAGAAGAGAAAATTTCAGTCTGTGCCTTCTTCCCTTTCCTCCCTATTATGAAAAAGGAGACCAAAAAAAACAGGTGGGAAAATATTTTTGCTAACTTGAAGTATTCCAAAATCATGAGACTGGTTGAATGATAAACTGTAGGTCCATATCGGACTTGGGATTCATCTTTCCAAACTTTTGTCTGCAACCAGGAAATCTCAGACCTTTTTAGAGAAGAGTGGAAGCTGGGGCTCTCACATGTCCCCATGTTGACATGTCTCTGGAAGCACAGGCTGTGTAAGAACACAGAAGTATGAGATTAGGCAACAAACACTGTTTTTCAGCTCCACGCTCATTACTGGAACCAGCCAGACTTGCATGTGCAGGGAAAGAAACACAAAATAATCCTGTCCCGGAAAAGTCATTCCTTCCCTATGCGTGTGAATTCAGAAACCTATGACATGATTTATTGTTTCCTTAATGGAAATTAAAACTATCGAATATGTTATTACAAACATTTCTTACAGGCAATAACATTAGAGCTGCAGAAGCAACTGCAAAGGATTATCAGTGGTCAGCATATTTAGGCTTTGGGAACTAGCTAAACAAAATATGTTTTCATATGAACACATTGCCTGAAGGTTCACACCCTAACTTTGGTTTCTATTGAAAGTGTAGATATGTTTGATCAAAAATTTAGCAAGGCTGCCTTCCCATCTCAGAAACATACTCCTCTCCATTAACCACATTCCCATCTGCTATTTATTCTGTCCTTGATTTTTTTTCTGTCCTCTAAAGTTTTGGTTTGCTTTATATAATTTCTCGGGGTTGTGTGTGAAGGAGTTTCTATTTATTGTTGGGTTTATTATTCCTATTTCGTTAGGTACACCTTTGCAGGGATCGGGGATGCTGAGCAGAAGGAGGGGGGTGGGAAGCAAATGGCAAAGTAGTTGGTTGCTTTGCAACTCTTCCTACAGCAGAATCTGTACTGCCTCTTCCCACCTCTTATCAAGAAATAGGAATCAAAGAAGTTTATCATACCCCAAAGCAGATGTCTTGAGCAACACATTGTTACAAGCTACTGCTCTGGATTTTGTGTAATGTAGAAGTCACTGAACATTACCTTCCTCCCATAGCTTCTTATAGCAAAGCATTCATGTATAAACAGCTGATGAAAGAAATAGAAAACCTTTGGGAAAAGAAAACTGCAGATCACCCTGTTTTATGATCACTGCAGAATCCCAGGTTGTTTGACTAAAAACTTTTATTATTATTAAAGCATTTTCTGCTGAGATTTTCTTTACAACAATACTGCTTGTCATTGCCATCACTTGCTCTTTCTCACAGAAGAGTCAAGGGCTCAAGGGAGTCCATTTCTCTGTGATCTCCTACAGCCTTTTTTGCTCACCGGGACGTGCAAGAGTGCAGCCATGCACAGGGCAGGCCTGGGGCTGCTCTGCATAAAGGCAGCTGGGCTTCAGGTTAGCCTGGGGAGAGGAGATAGACTGATCTGCTCCTGTTCCCCAGGTTGGATGGGGAGGAGGTCCATTGTGTTTCAGTAAATTCACATGGGGAGAATATACCTAAAAAGCTCATACAAAGCTTACCACTATGCAATTTTTGAAGTGAGAAGCAGGTAATGTTAGTAGCAGAGAAATGTCAGGTAGTGCTTTAGAAGGGATTGCTACTTCTTCGGTTGTGTTTTAAATACATATAATTAACAAAATTCCTAAATGTATTGCTGATAGTAAGGTCTCTAGTACAGATGGTCTGAGATAGTCTCAATCGGTCTTCTATCAGGAACATTTGCTAATTACTTTGCATTGTTGCACTAAGCAGGAATTTCTTTGCCAGAAGGGCCTGAAAAAGACTTTCCCCTTCCCAGTAAATAAGCTCTTCCAAAGCTTTGTCCAGAAAGCAATAGGAGAAGAAAGGAACTGTGAAGCCCTGAGATACTGGATAGTACATTTCAGGAAGAAACAAGCCAGCATTATTTTTTCATTTCCAATACTGGTCTCAGATAAAGACTCAGGATAGAAAATTACACTCCAGACATTCAGTGATAAAGCTATTCAAGTTACATTTTCATTCAGTTCAAGGACCATGCCAGAAATTGTTACAGTGCTTGTCAAAAGAAATAGTCATGATCATTTAGACAAAATAATTGCCTTTGACCTTTCCTTTCCTAGTGAATAGTCTTCCTTCTGAAGAAAGCAGGCTTCCTAATGGTGGCAGTTCTCCAAAATGATATAGAAGTGCTTATTCATTAATGACGTGATTATCATTGGAAAATTCATATTAGGTTGGATTTTTGCTATTTTAAGTCAACTCCAGAAAGCCCAATCCTGATTTCTTTCACATAAAAGAACTGATGACTTGAATGAGGAAAAAAGAACCAATCTGTCTTGGCAGAGAGCAACACATCTGTTTCGTGGATACAGCACTTAGTGCTTTACCTGTGTTCAAGGTCAGGTACACTAGCAGGTAAGTCCCATCGTTCTGGTCTCCCATCCAGGGGATGTGGCTCCTGTGCAGCCCTGAGTGCCTTGTCCTCACACCGATTTGGGATGCAGTCAAGCTGTGCAATAGGAGCTGGATGATGGAAACCATTGCATACACAGATAACCTGCACGTTGTTGCCAAGCTAAGTACAATTATATAATATTGGTCTTACTTATTGCTGCCATGCCATTTGTTATTAAGACCTGATCTGTCCTGGTCTTAAGACCAGTACGAATATCACGACAGGACATGTCTGGCCAGTGCAGCTTGGATCTTGATGTACGGTGTATTGCTAAACGTGGTGGGGTTAAAGATGAAATAGATGTACTTTTCACAGCAAGAACCAAATGCTACTTTAGTCCAGCAGGTGTTATTACTGCTTGAGTTATTCCTACGTCTAGAAGCCTTGTCACATCCCTAACTAGGGCATTGCTGAGCTACCTGCAGTTCAAATGACCATGAATCAGTGGTCTAAACAGCGGGTCTAGATCACAAGTACAAACTGACTTCACCGCCACTGCATCAGTGGAACACAAGGTAAAATTTTGCCTGTGAGTGGAGGCAGCTCCTTTAGAGGCAGCTAGGTCAGACGGCCGTTCCTAGCCCTGCTCTTTCCCCGTTGCAAGTGGCGGGAGTATCTAGAGCTGAGGGAAGGTGCAACTGAATCCTCCTTTTGCCCTGGAAATCTTGGCTCCTGGATGTTCTCGTGTTTCTGACACAGTTTGTTCACCCTAGAGCTCAGAGGACAGATTTGCAGCCTCCTAGATCTATCTGATTCCTCACAAAGATGTTTCTCCTCTGGTGTTTTCCCCAGATTTGAGTCTTGTGAAACCCTCTGCCGACAGGGATGTGCACTGTGTGTAAATGCGCTGCCGGTGTGCATGCCAAAGTCTGTATGATCAGTGGTAATGATATTCATTTTTAAGCCTTCTGCTGAAGAAACAGTCTGATACAGTGTTAATTTTTTTTATACGGAGAGAGCTAGAGAGTGTTATCACCCACTCTGCCAATATGTAATTCATTCTGTCTTGGAAAGGAAAAGAAGAGCTGATGCAACTTGAAGTTGGTTATGAGCTTCACAAGCGCTTTATAACATACCGTGGTAGAACAACTTATTACATGGCATGTGATAGAGTTTAATGCCAGCTTTAGACAATGATTATAGCTAATGAGATAATCTTGAGCAGCACTTCAGACTTGGCTTACTGTTTGGGAAGATCAGTGATGACAGATATCTGAGTCTGCCATGATACTAAATCATTATTACTATCATTAAGCTCATGGTACAACTCGGATAACATGGAATCAGTGGGATCCAAAGGCTGTGTGAGGGACTGCCTGCCTTTGCTTCCTGTTCTCACTGGGGTTGGTGGATCCATCCTGGGAACTTCACCTTTACAGTGAAGGCTGTAGTGAAAGCTGCCCTGGAGCACCTCCAGCTCCCCACAACCTCTGCAGAAGACAGCTCTGTGTCACAGGCCAGCCTCTTCTTTCATCAACTTGCCTCCTAGGTCCTATATGCCACAGTAGACTTCAGGGTGCAGGGCATTCATGGGAACAGAGGGAGGAGACATGAAATTTGAATGAAAAAGCAGCACAACCTCTATTCTGCCTGCATGAGCCGAGAGGCTATGTGGTTACCACTGCCTTACCTCTCTACCGAAGGATCTGTAAGTGACACAAAGCAATGCAGAACAGTGCATAAAGCTACTACTGTGAGTACTGACATGCTGCAATAGTACTCGCACTTGATCATTTCACTATCATTTGGTATCATGCACACTTACAATTTTGATTGTATGGTATATTCACCACCACTGAGGAAACATCATTACAGTGTATATCCCTCCCCTCCCATAAGTTGCACTGCTGCATCAGCAGTAGTTGGTCTTTATGTCTGTAACAATATGCCCACAAAGGCTTTACAAACCTTTATTAATAGTTTCAGTGTATGAGAAAAACATAAACAAAAAGTATTGATTATTTCAGTCCTCTAAGCTCATTATACCTGCGGATACTGAAAATGCTTTTAAACCCCAGGAGATTATACAGGACAAAACTCCTTCCGTAATGCTCTGGAAGATGACGGGAATATGGTTAGGATTAAACTCACACGTGCACCTTGGTGGTGTTCCATACAGTTGCTATGACTTATAAATCAAAGTGATATTTGCTGTACTGCATTTCTTAGAAAGCTGCTGATGTTCTAAACTGTGTTGTTTCACCAAAGTTACGTTGCTGATTCCCGTGACAGGCGTTCCTGATGCGGGAGGTCTGCCTTGGTTGATGAGGGTTTATGAAAACTACCAGCGTCAGAAGTTGCGCTGTAGTTATATCATATGTATGCATAGCCCTGCACTCTGCAGAAAGGCATGCCAAGCTACTTACTGTTTATCAGTTCCCTATCTACGGGTAAGCTAGGAGAGCTGCTCTTCTTATCTTACCGAGCCCATGTTTCTGGAGCTGAAGGTCACAAATTCCAAAAAGCTAGATCACAACGAGCCTGTATTTGTATCTGTGGCCTCTTACCAATGGCATCTCCTGTTTAAACTGAATTCCTGTCAGCGTATATATACTGCCTTGAAGTGAAAAACGTTTTCACCTCACATGGAAAAGATATGTACAGCAACTGAAGTGTTACATGGTTACTTGCTGCTTCCCAGTTACTGAGCCTTCCACCTTTTCCATGCCAGTTACACTGCAGCAAGTGAGAAAGGTCCATTTAACAACTGTCATATATGACATTTATTACGGACTGCAGCTGTTGACAGTTATGCAACTGAGATGAAATGCATCCCCATAAAAAGCACAAGGACGAGGCCTGTGCCACCACATAGAGTCTGTCTAAATCCTCAAAATAGACTCAGGTACACCACTCAGCAACTGGGACTCAAGTGGATGCCTGCGATCCGAGACATTTCATCATGTTCCATAATATTTTTAACGTATGACCCACCTACCCCAAGCAATTTCACTTCCCCATCTCTGGTGCTGTCTAGGCACTTTGACTAGGAAACAGCAAATGCAGCATGTTTCTTGTTTTGCTGTTTTCCCTCAGAGAAACTTAGGAAACTGCACTTTTTAAATGCTGAGTTATGGCTTGTTTAGATCAAATACTAACTTTCCACCATGATATGGTCTCTTATTTAAATTTACACTTTCTTTTTATGCAGCTTTGAAGAGCATTCCTCCCTCAGTTTCCACCCTCAGTTTATATGGTACAAAATGACCTCAATTCCCACTAGCTTCAGCAATTTGCAGGTTTGGGGTTTTTTTTGTTTTTTTTTTTTTTTAATATGCTGAGATTTTGGCAGGGCCTTCGTGGAAACAGCAGTACAGATGTATGGTCATGTAAGAGCAGATTTATTGTTGCACGTGGACTTTTTAGTGTTTTAACTTCATAACCATAACATCCCCTTGCATTTGGACTTTTCAGAGTGTGTTAAGTAGAATAAATATGTATATTTGCAAGCACATCTCTCTCGGTTGCTTATGCAGATACGAAGCTGACACAAGGAGAGCATCTGCCACTGGTAAAACTGGGCCTATGTACATGGTGTTACACACATATTCAGTGCCCAAGTCCTGCAAGGCAGAGCGTGCTCTCCCACAATACCTCACCTTATACCAGCCAAAGTCTGCCCATCTGGAGAAGTGTGACAGAGCAGCGGGTAGGTTTGGAAAGGTCAAAGACAAGATTCAACAACACTCTTAAAGTCAACAAAGCTGACCTGTAGTTCTTGGCCTAATTTTTACTTGTTGGCTGAGGTTTTTCCCAAAATATTACTATTCTAAGCATTTCAAAATCAGAGGCCATATTGTTATTGATTATTGTTTGCATGCTTGTATCAACAAGGACCGACTCTACTGAGCTGGGCAAATGCGGGCAGTGTTAGAGCAGGCATGGGAAAACTTGGCAGTAGCTTATGGGAAGAGGCTGATCTATATGCAGAACAGACACAGTTTTATAGCATATTTTCTCTCTACCGCTTCTCTGTTACACCATAATGAGCACTGCTGTCATACTAAATTCCTGCTGTGAGCCAGAAAGGGGTTGAAGCAGAAAAGCCTCCAACACAGTCCCCCAGTCCTGCGTCTGCCAGGAGGTGTAGCAAACACGAGCCCACAGGACTCTGCCCCATGGTCTTTATCTTAATACCCCTCCTGTGCCCCTGGGAGAAACGAAACTGGCTTTAATGTCTGGAAGTCCTGGAGTTAGATCTTAACACAGGGCAGAACAATACTCCCTGTCTCAAAAAATTTGCAATCTAAGACAAAAAATCCCAAGAGCAATACAAGCACTGCACTCTGCTTCATCTTACAGCTCTATTTACTTTTCCCCATCCTTACATTCCATTTTTGGTTTTTACCTTATCTTTGTCTTTGCTTGACTAGTAACATCATCCACTTGTCCTGTAGTAAATATATTTTATTTACCTGCATGCAATGTGGTTTTGTGAATGTTGTATCCAGATTACTACAGAATAAAATTAAAGCAAAATCACTGTTGCCCATTAATATCAATAGACTCTTAAATCGTTTTCTGTTATGCTTTCATGCTCTGTTTTTATTAGATATTTAAGTCGCTGTGTTCTTATTAAGATTACAGGATGTTGCAACTGATGGAAATAAGCCGTTGCAACAACTTTGACATTACTAGTCAGGAACAGTTCACATTTCATAAAGCTGTTTTATGGAAGCCATTAATTATACATTCATAAGAAAATACGAACGATATACACTTTGTATGCTTTTCAATTTTCAGCCAGAAAATTTTAGTGTAGAAGCTAGACGATTTTTAAAGGGAAGAATGTGCTATATTGAACCAAGATACTGTGTTATGCTGAAAGAGATCAACTGTATACCCAGAACAGAACAACCTCTTCTTGCGAGTGAAACCTTTTTTGAACAAAATGTGGCGGTGCAAATTTTGCTGTTTTGCAGTAAAGGGCCTAGTTCCTCCACAGAGATGGAGATGTATAAACACTGACAGACATAAAAGCGATCAAAGTCATAAAATACAGGTGAGGTTATGATACTTCTCCTCACCTTATCATGTGAAGTGATTTTAAGTCACTTTTAACCTTTGGTTAGGCTGTAGATAGGTCTTTGACAAGCCTGCACATTTGTGTAACAAATTAGACTTTAGTTTATTATCACTATTACTCTATCTGGCTTTGCTCAACTCAGATGGGATTAAGAACCCCATTTTTTACTACCATAAACTCACCAACAGCTGGGCCAGGAAGAGAGAAAAGGTACCACTGCATGTGACCAGTTGCCTTCACCCTGTGGAGCACTGGGAAGGGACACTGTGAGTGTCGGAAAGGGTATGCCAAAGCTCCTCACTTCCTGGAAAAGTCTTGGTACTGTGGAGCAAAAGTTGTGGCCTCACCATCAAAAATGAAAAGAGAAAAAGATTTTTTGTATTCTCTTGAAGGTTGTAGCTGTCCAAAAGTTTGAAAGCTTGCAGGGTTATTTTGTGTTACCTGTTGTCTCTCTCTACCCAAGCTGTCTGCAGAAAGAGGTCTTTGACCTCCTGCCTTTTTGATCACAACACTCGATTATTTCTAATTTGCTGCCTGTGTGAGGCCACAGAATTTAGTGGTGCAAACTCCATTTTTCCTTCTATGTGACTGCAGTATTGTGTACTGGGAGACTGAAGTATTACATACATGCAATAACCGATGTTTTATTCTCATGGAAAGGCTCACAACAGGTTAAGACGTGAGGGGCAAGACAGCTTTCAGAGAGCGAGCTGACTGCACAGTTGCTTGGGACCACAGGATGGTGATAGACGAGTCATTGCCCTCCACCTTCGCATGCCTGGCTCCAACCCTGCTAGGTACCTGGCCCCTTCACCCTCCCACTCGCCTCCCGCAGTTCACAACACCCCTCTCTCACAGCAAGAGAGTGAAACTTCTGTTTTTCTCTCCAGAGGGGAGTGAGCCAAGGTGCCACACTCATTTCACACCCCTGGCAAGTTGCAGCCCAAGGCATGGAGTCACAAGCACCCTGTCACGCACCCTCTCCAACACACAATCCTGGAATCGTCTAGCTGATCAGCTAAGCAACAGTTTTACTTCTTGCCATGCTGAATGACCTAGACTTTGTGGTCAAGGTGATGGCCTGATCAGTGAACTGGAGTTTTGTTTCCCTTGACCTCTACCTTGGGTTTCAGTGTCTTCAGTGAGATGGGAAAAGTTCTTAGCCAGGGGAGTCAGCCCCTTCCCATCCACAGCAATGTTTCTTGGCCTCCTGAAACTTCTCACTGAGCCTTCCCAGCCACCCTCATTCCTCATTCTTAGCATGCAGTCTACCTTTCCTGCTAGATTGGAGGGTGAAGATAGTCTAAGTAATTTTTGTCCTTATTTGTGGGAAGGCAAAACTTGAGTTTGTCTACATTATGGAAAATCCTTGTGCGGCCTCTGTACGGAACATCCACACATTAGAAATATTAAGAAGGAAAATAGGAAATTAACACAATACAAATATTAAGAAGCAACAAGTGTGAGTTTTCGTCTTCAACACACTTTCTGAAGAAGAAAAAGTCAGTGCTTTGCCAGACAAAGAGACACACTGTCTGTGAAGTTACCCACTGGGTAGAGTGCAATGCTGGTCTTAAATCTTTATGTGCAGGACAACATATTGTGGTTGTGGGTGAGCTGTTATCCTTTATGGGTAAGCTTCTCCCTTTTGGGGAGCTAATGTTTCAAAAAGAGCTATTTCTTCCTTCCCTCCTTCTGCCTAAAGTGTTGAACAGCAGCACATTGGAGGAAACATTGTGATTAAACCAAAGAAGTAATTCAATAATGTCTGACGACATCACCTGCTTTTATTTGATGACAGCCTCTGCTAGCGGTGTAGAACTTGGCACGGGAAGGGTTGGCTTGCTGAGAGTCTGGCTAAAAACATCAGTTACCTACAGGCCAGTCCTGAGCTGCCTGTTTGCACGGTTTTGATCAGGTCACAGCAGTTCCCTCCATCTTCCCACACTTGGAGGAGGTGAGGTACCACAGTTTACCCCATGTGTTTCTGTTTGCATCCTTCTCTCTGTTTTCCATTAGCATTTTGTTTGGATCACTGATTTCTTCCACATATAAAGGAAACACTGCCAGCACATCCAGCTTCCAGAGGAATGGGAATACCCAGAGAAAGCTTTCAAGCAATCAAAAAACACTGGGAAGAAGCAGCATTTTAAAAAAACAATATTAGCATTTTAAAACAGAATTCTAGTAGGTGCTACCCTTTAAAAAAAAAAAAACAACAACACATTAATCACTAGTTAGCGAAATTAGTATTTGAATTGCTTTTGGAACATCCAAACTCTAAAAATTTTCTCTTTTTGTCACAGGACGAAAACACCAGAGGAACACTCTGTGTGAAATACTCAGTGCATGTGATGCTAGACCTTAATGATACTTGAGGCCTACATCAACAGCCCCAGGATGAACCTCGGCGGAGTGCCTTTTTCCCACAGTATTTGTGTAATAGATACTGAATGGCAGGAATGCCAGTGACTGCCCGCCTGCCTGCAAAAGTTACTGTTCTGGAACAGATTTCAGCACGCAGCAAATGAAGCAACTGATTGAAGATTATGCCATAATAGCTATGCCATAAAAAAACTATAAAGATAAATATTTTGTTCCTGAAATTCCAAGTCCTTTACTAAGCACTTACATCTCAAAAAAACACAAAGAACTGTATGTGAAAGCCCACAGCAAATAAGGACAGCTTACAGATGGGCACAAGATTTATACTCTAGAAAAAATGGTGACAGTAAATCCTTTAAAATATGATGTAATAGTCTCCAGCACAGGTAGACAAATTGATAAGAGGAAAATACTTATTTCAGGCTCAAATTTAGCTCTTTCACCTGATCATAACTTTCCTGTGAACAGTTTAACTCCTGTTTTTTGCAAACTGTGGCTCACTAGTGAATTCTTCATATTGACTATTCCCATATCAATATTGGGGTTGTGTGGCTGCTCAGGGAAGCAGCAGTTTTATTTCTCACCACCTTGGATGGCCTTGTGGACAGCGAAATGGCCTATTCAGTGAACTGGGATATTGTCATCATCAGGAAGACAGTCTCAGGTGGAGGGATAGAGGTAGGAAAGAATATATGGCTATTTTAAGGAAACTTAAATTTTTGCTTTTAAATAGAAGTAGAACATTCTCTCTATTCACCTGTAATTTAGAATTTTTCCCCCATCCTTTATTTTTTTTTTAATTAAAATATTTGTTTGTGCCTGGAAGAAGTGAGGGGAGTGTGGCATTTGTTACATGACTAAGGAGCTGCAGAAGGGACAAAGCTTCTTAACACTCCAGCTCCACTGAAAAATGTCAAAGAGGCATCATTATGTGACAAAGAGAAAAAGGAAAGAGTTTTTATGTTAGTGACTTTTGCTGAATTCTTCAGATTTCATCTGAATTTTTCAGTGTTGTCAAGAATGACTGCATACCCATCTTGAAGTTTTTTCTCCACTATCCCTCAGATTCATGTCTTTGTGTATTACTGACAACTCTGTCCTCCAGAAATACTGAAAATAATGCAAGAGAAAAGGAACTCTCTCCCTAAATTGTTAATCTGATAACTTGTAAAATTACACCCCTTTAACCCCTTGGTCTGAGATATCCTGAAAAAGCAGCTGTGACTTCACTGTCCTCCTGCCATCCTGTTTCTCTTACATGTGTTTAAGTTGTCTCGGACCCTGTGTGACCACAGGGCCAAGTGTTTCTCTCCCTCTGACAGTGGCACCACATGTTCTCTGACCTGCCAGCTCCAATCTGACTTTTTTCTTTTTTGCTTGAGAAGTACAGAAACGTTTGGAAGATGTAACTGAAGCTCAGACGATATGGTATGTTCCACTCACTTAGCTGAGAGGGTCTGCTTTGCTCCACTACAGTGCACTCTTTACAAGATAATAATTCTTGCCAGAAAAGGTCAGATTGAGGCTGAAACAGTTCAGATCTGTGAAAAAGATTTTTCCAATGGAGCCAGAGTTCAGTGCGAAAACTCTTAGAATAAACCAAAATGAAATAATGAATCACAGAATACCAGGTTGGAAGGGACCTCAAGGATCATCTGGTCCAACCTTTTTTGGCAAAAGTACAGTCTAGATAAGATGGCCCAGCACCCTAACCAAATTAATATTAAAAGTGCTCAGTTTTGGGGAATCCACCAGTTCCCTGGGGAGAATATTCCAGTGGCTGATTGTTCTCATTGTGAAAAACTTTCCTCTTGTGTCCAATCGGAATCTCCCCAAGAGTAACTTGTACCCATTACCTGTCATCTTTTCCCTGTGACTCCTTGTAAAAAGGGAGTCTCCATCTTCTTTGCAACCACCTTTTAAATACTGAAACATGGATATAAGGTCTCCCCTAAGCCTTCTTTTCTGAAGAAAACTCAGCCATTCCTCACGTGGCAGGCTTCCCCATCCCTTGAGCATCTTCGTGCCTGCCTCTGGACCATCTCCAGCCTCACCACATCTTTCTATAGAGGGGACCAAACCTGAAAACAGTAGTCCAGGTGTGGCCTGTCAAGTGCTGAAGTTCTTGCAAAGAAAAAAGATCCATGTTACCCTGTTTGGAATGGCAGAAAAGCGGTGTGTACCTTCCTGTTTAGTATTTTGGGGATTTATAATACTATAGTGATCTTAGATACTACAGTAGAGATTGATAAAACAGTGATAATGGTAGAGACGCACTTAAATCTCCTTAGCTTCAGGCTCTGGAAGTCTCAAACTACAGCTTTCAAAGTTTTATAAATAACTGCAGAAAGACTACGTCTCCCCTGTGTGCTCTGCCTGGACGAGACTGCCCTGCCTTCAGTGCTGTTTGACTGGCTCTCAGAGCTTTTAATCCAATTTGTAAATTCATTAGACCTCCTATCCTTTCTATCGATATAGGTTGAGGATTTCTTAAATTCTCAGAAACACTCTACTGAAATAAATAAATAAATAAATTTAAGTAAATGGCATTTAAGCCTGAGAATATGGTTGCTTTTCTCACTTACGTACTAAGGTTTCATCTTACCAAACTTTACGTCACAAGCATGGCTGCCTACCTCTGAGCTAGTTGTTTAGACTGTTCTTTATATTCAGTGGAGATAAACAATCACTTCAAGAGCACAATTCACCTAATCAATGTAGACAACTGTCTTTGGAAGAGATTAAATATGTCCTAGTTGCCTATATCTCACCACTATGAAGAAGGTGCAGATGAGTAGCTCATATGCAAACCACCACACTGTAGGTGACTACAGCAAGATGAATCCCAGCCGGGATGACTTGCATTGCTGGTTGGCTTAACGTAGTAGGACTCCCCTGTGGCTCAGACTGCAGGCAAGTGTCAGGAGTATCCTTGAAACTTCCCTTACTCCAGCAGAAAGTATTAGTGTTATGAAAGGCTTGCATTTGTTATTCTTCCAGTAAGATAAAAGATAAGTAAATGTGGCTGTCTGAAAAGCAACTGCTTAGAATGAGGGCTAAGCACTTCTGATGGAGACATCCTGAAATCTGCAGAGAAGGTAATTTGCAGTGGTGCTAATTTCTCTGCACAATAACAGGTCCCAAAGTATGTGAGTTTGGGCCCTCATGTGTTACCCTGTAGACTGAGATCAAGTTAGAAAGGTACCTTCTTTCTGTCATCTCTGTCTTGTGATGGTAGGTCCTTTTTTTTCCAATTTTTGGAGTCATTTCTTCATTCATTAGATGGACCTCTCCTCAAAAGCTTTTTTTTTTTTTTTACTGCCTAATTTCCCTGGCTTTGACTGTATGTTCCCACCGGGTATCAAAAAGATTTCAAGACACCTGGTGAATTTAATTTTTAGTTTAAATTATTTTAATAATTTTAATTTGGGAGCACTACAGAGTAGTTCTAGGATTAATCTGTTAGAGGGAGACAGCAGCTTCAGCTAAACACATCTTAACCTTGCCTGGCATTCAGACATTTTTCCTTCTTTCTTCAGATACTTCTAGGTAATCTTTTGATTTCCTTACTTTATTTTCAGAATACCAGTTGCAAAGAACTGCTTAAACTTGAAGATTCGAACAAAGAAAAGTAAGAAAAAGCAGAATATCTAGTTGACATAACTCCTTATTATACTTGCATTGGAAGCTAAATTCTTGGAATTGCATTGTATGAAGAGGGTCTCTAACCAAAATACTCTGATATGAGCTTGCTTTTTTATGCTGTAACAGAAACCACCAGCCTGCAATGTCCTCAGATTTGCTGCCTCTTAGCATTTACTTGCTCCCTGGTATTTTACATTGCAATTAATTTATCTTTTGGGAGGTGTTCAATACATCTTCCACCTTGTATTTTGGAGGACAAACCATGCTCAAACAAACAGCTTGGGTGATGCTTTCTTGGCTGTGCATAGCATTGGAGTATTGGTCTCTTATATGACCATGCATTAATTTTTTTTCCCTGAAAATGTGGTCACCTCTACATTAATTCTTATTTCTATTACAAAACCAAACCAAATGTGTCTGGACTGTTAAGTTTCTATTGTGCTGAACTTGTAAAATGCTTCGTAGGATAGAAAAAGACCACACATTTTCAGTACACGAGGATAGGTACAAAGGTATTGTCCTTATGGAGGGAAAATCTTGTTGATTAATTTTTGAACAGCATAGACCTGAGGAAGTTTCTGCATGGCTGGCCAACCAGCCAGCCTGCTCCTTCTTCCTTGCCTAGTCTAGAAAGAAAAGGGAAATTCCCTTGCATGAAGTTAGGTAGTCAACTGATCCCCTGGCAAAAAAACAAGAGGACAAACATTTACCAGTGAATTTCCATTCCAGAAGTGTGAAGGAGAGTTTTCTACAAAAGTCACAAAAGAAATACCAGCATATTACACCAATGCAGAACTGAAAAGTGGTCCTTTTTTTTTTTGTATGAGTTCCGCAGTATACCCTTGCCTTTCTTTCTTCATTTACATCAATATTAAAAGGAATAATAACAAAGAGACAAGAGGTAATCTAACAACCAGTGAACAACCCTAAAGTGTGTGGACATACCATTGGTATTACCTTCCTCAATCTCCTTGCCAAATAATTTAAATATCTACAATCCGAAAGAAACAGCAGATAACGTCATCCACAATGACCAAAATTGACCAAAATAACCCTGTAGGTTAGATTTACCTGGGAATAATTTTGAAATCAAAATGGAAATATCTGAGATTAAAACAAATGTCTAAATGCAGGGTTATTTCAAGCTTAAAAGAACTTGTTTTTTTGCACTGATTTATTGTTGAGCAAATACCTAAAGAAGTTCTAGGTTTGACATGCAAAACTTTCTATTAAATTAATTTGTTAGGTTTTTTTTTATTATTAGAGTGTTAAGTCTTTCGTGTCATAGTAAAGCACAGATTTTGTTTTCAAACGTAAGCAAAGGGTACACATAGAAAAGTTTAGGGATCACTGTCAGGATCCACAGCTGACTGACTGCAATGTGAAACCACAGAGGAACATACAAGTTTTCATACTATAATAAGAAGCTGGGAGCTGTAGCAAGCACTGTCTTATTATGTGAGTCCAGAAATTCTAAGCTATTTGCATGGGAAATTAGCATCATTTTTATTTTTAAAAACAAACCCATATGAATTTAATCTCCTCTTCTATCAGCTCCTGTTTTCTTTGTCAAGGCGGCTTGGCAGGCAAACCAGAGGCAAATGGATTTCCACATGACCTACTTTATCTGGCGAGATACATAAATGGTCTGCTCCAAAATTTCGGAGAACCCATTTGAAGCACTTTGGAATGCACTTGTGAAAGAACACAGAGTCAACGGAGGAATCAAGGCGTCTTGCATGTGTTCGTGGAAAGGAGGTGGTATCTGAGACAAAACCACTGTCAGAGGAGCCTGAACTCTAGCGCAGCGACCTGGAAGGTGGCACAGGCACCGTGACTGCGCATGTAGTCGTCACACCAGGGCACGGCATCACCTTGCTGGTCGAAGTGCATTTTATTCAATGTTTTGTGTACTGTGCAGTTGGTCACGGTATCTGATCACAAAACAGGTTCTGTTTTGGACAGCAAGAGCTATGCAGGATTCGGAAATGGCAACACGTGCAACGGTGTGGTAGTGGGGTCTGAAGGGGTTTCACTGCTTTAGGCAGCAAGGATGGATCCCTTCTGAGCTCCCATCTTCAGCTGCTCTTGCTGGACACATCCTCTTCTTGGCCACCAGCAGCTGCCAATTGCAAGATCCTTTTTAAAGATGGGGGAAAAAACTCCTCAGTAACCCAACTGGCTGCAAAATGGCTGAGGACACTGTGGATCGTTTTCTTGCTGCTAGTAAAAAAAAACAGAAAGAGGGTTCTAAAGTAAGGGAAACTCGCTTGAAGAATAAGATGACAATTCCTCACGAACACAGAGCAAAACTGATCCTAGTGGGCACAGTGAGAGCTCTGCAGCTTTTAAAGCCATCTCTGAGACACTGGAAAAGCAAAGAAAATCCTTTTTCCTCCAGGATTGGCCTTGTACAGAAACACAAAAGACCTCCGTAGTGCAATTAATTGAGCTCAAAGGACCTTTATCCTCTGGGCTTCCTGAGTAACAGCAAGCTTGTACAGAAATAACCTGCGGGGACAAAGTGATGGGAGAGGGAGGTGGGATCCTGACGTAGGGTTACAGCAGTCCTGCGAGCAGTGACTACCCGGGGGTATTCGGTATTTCCAAGCACAAGTCATATCGCAGGAGAATTTCAAAATGGAGCACGCTTCATGTTGTTTAAACTTTCAGAACAAAACTGTAGCCAGCAAACTAGCTGAAACATTCATTATTAACAGAGGCCTTTGTGACTTCTATCCTAATTTCAGGAAATTACGTGCTAGCTTAATTTAGCTGAGTGTAAGAATTCTTCTACATGGAGAAACTGGCTGGCGTAATTATTTCAGTTGTGCCCACTAACCTCTCTTCATAGACAGTTTTACAGCTGTAAATACACAGATGTTAAGAGTCAAACCTAAATATTGTGCTGTTTATGCATTTTGTTAGTGTTCTGAATTGCTTCAGTTTACCCTGATACAGGGTATCTAAATTATGAACTGCAGAGCATTGCTGGTTATACACAGAAATCCACGGTATTAATATTCTTAGTTTTGCTAGCTGTTCACTTACTTGGGAAGAGAGGTGCAGCTACGTGCAGGCCTCTGGCGATGATTAGTGAAAGCACCGGTGGAATTGTGAATGGGCAACTCAAACGGTCGAGACCAGAAAAGGAAAACTACGGCCAGGACTAGAAAGGGAACAGTCCGTCTGACAACATCCTAACTAGTCATTTGGATATCTTTCTTCACTGTATTCTATTTTCTTCCGTTCAACAATCCAATAAATCATTTTTATGTCCATTGTTGGAGCTTGTCATTATTCTTAACAACAAGGTATGGTCTAAAAAGCAGTTTTCATTACTTATTATTTATCACTGTTCTTGATATTAACTCCTTTACCCTAACCTATGATTTATCGTTATATGGCAGGGCTGAAACCCACACACAAAATCTGTCTCTGGATAGCTGTTTTCAAGAAAATGAATTGACAAACAAATATATGACAAATAGATGAAAACTAATGCTGGACTCCAGGCTGACACTGGTTTCAGCGTGTTTTAAAATACAAATACAATGTTTTGAAATTTGACCTGAGGGACAATTTTGTGTCTTTGGGCCAGATAACTTGTTCGGTTGGTGCCTCCATAGAGTCTGCTTAAGCCAAAAGACTCTGGCTTTCTTTGATTAACCCTCAAGACATGGGTTAATTAATGAGATTTGAATAAACCATTGGATCATGTTACAACACCCTAATGCCAATGGCATTTTTAGTAATTTCACACTGATTCTACATGTTCTTGCTCTGATGGTATTAAATTGTCTCCGGGTTTCTAAGGGAAACTGGAATCTTTCTCGGTCTTACCTCACACTTGGATAATCTCAGATATTGAGATTCTTAAACAGTGGTATTAGTGGTTTAAACAAAAGAGCGATACTGAAATCCAGCTTGAAATCTAAACCTCACAGTACAATTTGAGTTCATGCTTACCAACTGCATGCATCAAATCACTTTTTTAGTCTTCCCAATAGCCCCACTGAGGCAGCTGAAATGATGATATGCAGAACTGTACGTGAGGATGGTTTGGATGTTAGGGTTTGTGCACTTCTGGTATTAATAATAAAAGCCAACATTCACCGTTTTTCTTTTCTTTTATTTTTTTCCCCAAAAATGTTTTTGGAAAAATATCCTCTTTGAGGAGCTTTCTCTTAGTGCTTAATAGTCACATTGTGGAAAGACTAATGGTGAAACTGATGCACTGATTTGAATGTCTCTAGGCTTTCACCTTTATTTTTCCCGTGATTTCTGCAAATGTCCCTGTTAAAACGCTACAGCCTTGCTACAGCTTTGTAACTTTTTAATGCAATACATCGCAGCATCGCAGTGCTCCCTTCAACAACAGCACACTAGGGGGAGTATTTCTCTGCAGTGGAAGATCACCGGTGCTACCAACTACCCCAGCCTTCCCATGCCACAAGCCTGCAGTTAAGTGATCTGTAAAAAGAAAATAAAGGTTTTTTAGAAAAGAGAATATATTTATTTGGAGGTCTTTTCTATCAGAGTGGGAGAGACAGAGAGCACCAGCAGCGGAGATGCTGAATGACTACGGTCTTTCCTTTTTAACTGAATAGTGGTTTAGGTCGCCCTGCATTTCACTTTTTTTTTCTTTTTTTTTTTTTTTCTTTTGTGTGTGTGTGTATGTGTGTGTGTGTGTGTGCGCGTGTGGTTTTGTTTTTTGTTTATTTTGAGGGTATTTATCTGTGCGCAGACAGAGCAGAAAGCCTTGCCCCAAGGTGCTCCCTGCCCGGCCCTCAGCCCGGAGGAAAAGGGGGTGAGGGGAGGCCCCCCGGGTGCCCGCGGCGTTGTGTCGGCTGGGGGCGATCCCCGCCGCCCCCCGGCACCGGGGGCTGCGGCCCTTTCCCAGGGGGACAGCCTCGGAGCCCACCGACACGCCACTGAAACAGCAGTAACATCACAAGTGCTGCGGGTCACTAAGCAGGCACTGTCTCTTA
>NW_020799155.1:1216611-1224113 GCF_003259725.1 Athene cunicularia | reverse complement strand
AAAAGGGCCGGGGGGGAATGGAGGAGGGAGTTGCAAGAGAAGTGCATTTTTCCAACGTGAAGTTCAGCCTTGCTGTTGCTCAAGAAGTAAATACGGTAGCAGAGGCTGTAGCGGAGCTGACACTGAGTTCGCAGGAAAATGGAGCGCGTTTGCTGAGAGGGCAGATTTCGTGACAGGGCAGCAGCGGTGCTGGCGGAGAGGCTGTCAGGTCACGTAGGAGGAAGGGGTGATGCCAGGAGTCATCCCTGCTGAGCCCTTTCCCGTTGGCACCCGGGGCCGCTTCACTACATCTCTGTAATTGGTACAAAATGTTGGGCCTGCTGTGTTTTTTTTTTTTTCTTTTTTTTTTTTTCTTAATCTTTATTTAGCCAGTTAAGTGGTATTCAAATAGAAACAGCCTTTGCAGTTATCAGTCTTTTTTTTTTTTCTTTTTAAGCAGCCAAACCTTCACATTCATTTGAGGGTCTGTGAGTGTGACCGTGTTATTTTCATCTGTTAGCGATTAACAACCGCTTCTTGAAGAGCTGTTAAGGACAATTTTATAAATGCCAGGAAATCGGTGAAATGAGACTCTTCTTAAATGAAAAAATAATATTTGGGATAGCCCGTTCTCTGGTTCCCAGTGACAAAAATCCTGTTCATGCAAGGGGTGCAGGATCAGACTTGCAAAGAGAATGTCCTTACGGGTCATGGCAGGGCTGTGCTTCCCTGCTGAACTGGATGTGGGCTGTATTTTTGTCTGATCCTCTATGTGTATGGGTATATTCACAGGACGCTGCTTTACCCATGTGTAGGAATAAGAGCAGTATTAATGTTTGTCAAGTTTGAATAAGTTTCCCACTCACACTCTAAATAGCGTACAGTTACGCTGTCTGTTAACAGACAGAGTTGTAATCAAGAGTTTGCCCTCCTAAATCCGTACCATAAATCAGTCCCTAAATGTGTTAGCTTTTTTCCACCTAACTGTCCCAACAGTGTATTTATAGCTCTACTTCCACCTTGAAATAACATCAGAATCGTTGAGGGGAGAACCCTGACTGCAGCGCTGATCCACTGGTTTCCCCGTCCTAATGAAATAATTCCTTAATTTTTATTTGAAAGGGGGATCTGCTTGTTGAGGAGGCAGAGTGTCAGAGTGGTAGTCCGGCAAGCTTGTATGAGCATGACTTAGTTTAGCATCTTTGTGCACTGTAGGCTGTAAGGTCGTAGGTTTAAATCTTGCCTGCTGTTTGAAGACTGTTTTCTGCTTGTATAAAAGGAGGACTTCAAGTAAAATTCTTCCTGCTTGTCTGTAGTGCCTGATCAGTTGTAGGCTGAAGGTCCGTGCTCACTTCAAAGACCTAAAAGTGACCTTGACATCGTGATCGCCATCTTCAAGCAAACAAAAAGTTGACGTACTTAAGACGGTGAACTTTAACTGAGTGCACTGATTGAAGTGTTGGCTTATCCTCTCTGTAATTCTAGGCTTAGGCGAAGGCGCAGAAGAGCTGTGTTTTTTAAAGCTGTATTTTATACTGGTGATATTTCAAGAGGCTGCATCAGATGCAAAGATGGGAAAGTGATTTCAGTAGGAAACTGCTTTTCTGCAACGCATACTTTTCACATATATATATGGAAAATTGTAACTTCACGCTCTATTACTTTTTGCATGCAAGTGTTGGGGCAAACCCAGGTTACCATCTGGGAAGGGAGATAAAAAGTCTGAAATTGCAGTTAAATATGGTTTCTTCTTAGGAAGGGTGAAAAGGAGCACTTTGAAGCTAGTACATAGACATATGTTTCACAGGGACTTCAATTTTTAGTTTGAAACAGTTGGACATGGTATTAAAGCTATCTTATAATCATTTTGCGGCTAAAAAAAGAAGAAAACCCAATAACCCTGTCCTGCAGGTGGAAAAATCAGATTTTTTTTTTGAATATATGCCTTATTGCCATGGGTGTCTTCCCCCCTCCTTAAAAGGAATCCGTATTTCATGTCTCGTTCGTGTGGGTTTGGTACGAAAGAAACTTTCTGATAACCATTGGCACCTGTTGTTGGTTCCCTGCAGCTGGTATTCAGAACAGTTTTTTTGCTGGAATGGACTGGTCGTTTCCAGCAGCGGGTCTATGGGGAAAATACAAGTAACTTTTGGTGTCGCTGGGGTTCCAAGATGAGGATGTGGATTTAGTAGAGAAGAATGGGAAAGGAGCTGGGGCTAAAACCTGCCCAGGACTCCACAGCCTATGCTGTGGTTGCCCGAGTACATGAAAGAACTCGTTTGTGCACAGGGGTGGAGGACTGCTGACTTTCACAGCTTCTGCTACCCTCTCAGTTTTTTCCTCACTTGTTCTGTTGCCTTTAACTCTGAAAACATTTATGCCCTTAACTTTCTGTACTTTGGCTGCTCTGGTCCTCTTACTTTCAAAGATGTGATTGGAAAGCCACTTTCTCCCCATCTGTCCTTTAAAAAGTGATAGTAAACCTTGGCTTCATGGCTTTCTGCTGCGCTGCAGCTCTGCTGTGCACGTGCCAGTTAAAATAGCTGATTCTTTGTGGTAGCAGCATAGAGGATTTTTTACTGCCATTATACTAAGAAACCACCAGATATTTAAACACAGCTGTCCTTGGTAAAGCAACAGAGAAAAGCTTGAGGGAATGGGAATAAGTCTTCTAAATTCCCTCCTAGAACTACTACGATTTTGTCTGGGGAATGGCCAGGGCTCAGTATGACAATTGGATGTGCTTAAAATCGGGATTTTAGCATTGAGGGTTGGTTTATGGAACTGCTCTGTGGAAAGTCTGTTGATGTAATATAGTAATTCTCAGTATTCTAACATGTCCCACTTAGAGTGAAATACATTGATAAAACGTAAGACTTCATCAAAACCTTCCCGCATAAACTATATTGGTAAAGGAGAAAGCCAACTTACCCCCAAAAGTGTTCAGATTTTTCTTCATCTGTTAGGCTTCCCTGTACTTAGGAGAGTTCATAAGATGATTTTGAAAGTAATTTAGGAAACCTTCACTTTGATGTCATTATTACTAAAAATCCTGTGGTTGTTTGACTATTCCTATTGATTGTGTGTTTAATTATTTAAAAACAAAGAGTTTAAAAATGAGAAATAGGCTTGATCTCTCCAGGACATAAGGGTCACTGATAAAATTCAGACAAGGCTACATATGGAATCCTCTTACTTATTCTGGTGTTCTCGGTTGTAGATGGTGCTAAAGAAGTGCCAGACTATTAAATAGCTGGTTATTGATGTTTGAACTGTAGGCTCAGACTGTACAGGTACAAAAGTAATAGAAGTGGAATATTTTACTGTGGTTTTGCTTGGCGTTTCTCTTTGGCCCTAATCACATAGGTGCCTCTTCTGTCTTGAGTAATACTTAAACGTGCTAAGATATGTAATGGTGTTAAGAAATGTTTTATTCAGCAGAATAGTTGTAATCTGGTAAAAGCTGCAGTGCCTGGCAAAAGCCCTTTTTCTGGAAGGCACCTGTTTTTGTGATCTTGCATCAGCATAGTGAGCAAATTCAAGAAGCCAGTTCTTTTACAGAAAAAAAAAAACCAAGATGAGCTTGTTTGACATCATTCAGTGCTGTCCCTGTAGAGCTGGGACAAGTTAACTCAAGACAGATTAGTGTAATCAAGTAACATTATGTGACATCTTAATATTCTGAACTTGGCTGTGCTTGTGCTCCTGCAGGAGTTGCTGAAGACGTTGCAGGAATTGGTGTTTGTGCAGAAACCTTTCCTTCTGGAAGGAAATCTGTCCCTTCCCTTCTGTTATGCACTGTTCAAGAACCAGTATTTTGAATTTTGAACTTTTTAAGCATGGGTTAGTAAACCCTGAACCATGAATTTGAAACCATGACTGAACATAATGTTTTTGTTGAAGGAATTTGCATTGTTTTGTGTGCTGACTGAAGATGCTCAAATGATCTTGGGTATGACTTTGCGTGTAAACCTACCTCCTAAGCTTGCTGTTTGTAAGTCTTGCTTGAGGAGCATGGAACTCATCGTACAAGTATTTATCATCTTTGACAGGACATTAGCAGCTGGTGTTGACTTTGCTGCCAAAGGTAGAGCTCTCCTAGTGCTTGACCTATAGTGTATGCTCTGAATTAACTATCAGTGGATGGTTTCAGAGGGTAAGAGCAGGTGACAGTATATAAAACAGATTAAGAAGTCCAATATACATGTACTAAGTAAGAGAAGTATCTTCAGATAGTTATTCTATTTTTCACGTAGTATACCACGCTGATGTACACTGTTATTCTGAGCTCGGATGGTCAGACAGTACCTGAACTACTTGAATTCTTTTTTTCTTAGTGTACATAAGAAAGTTGGAGACTCAAGTAACAGAAATTGTCCTGTTTCTCTTGAAGTGCAGGTAAAGTACCGGACATACGAAATAAGCCAGATATTCTAAAGGTGTTTCTTGATGTGAACAATTTTTCTTAACAACCGTGAAATAACAACCCTTCATTTGGCACCGTAATAGCTGAGAGATGATGAAATGGTCAAATTCTGATCCTCACCATCACAAAAAGTCATTCTCAGCTGAACGTATAGCAGCTCGTGGATACCCTTTCACTGTGCTTCTGTCTTTTAGTACATGCGTTAATAAGATTTGGTGCAGCTAATTGTGAGGGATTACAATTCATTGAAGAACTAACAGGGAGCAGGGTGAGGGAGGGGGGAAAAGATTAATGTCTCCCACTTCCTTGATGCTGCATAGTGGCTGCTCCTCCATGTATGCACAAAGTCTTGCCGCATTGAACATTCAGCATAAGCAACATATGTACTAACCAGAGGAAATAATGAAATACCGTGAATTTAACTTCCAATTATACGCCGATGACCCTGTTTGGCATGACTCTTAATTGTGAGCTCAAAGCAGCTGTGTGAAAATACATTGAGAAAAGAATGTTTTTATTGGATGGTTTAGCTTAAAAAAACCCCAACTACCCAACAAACATATAGGCCTTGACTGTCAAAATGACCATTAATTCTGGAGGCCTTTGCTTGACCGGATCAGTCTTTCAGATGAGAGATAATACTTTCATTTTCATTCATCTTTTTTGGTATTCAACAGTTCCTTATTTAGAGAGAGGAAGTGTCAGACATATAAAACTGTTTCCAGTGTAATTTTCTGTCTCTTAAGTTTTAAAAGTCCTTGGAATGATGGTTTGGACACTTCTGAGGCATGGGTGTTTTGGTTTTTTTTTTTTTTTCAGACATGACTTTTTGGATCGCATGATTAAAATCGAGTGTAATCTCTTACGCACATTTAGAACACGTTTATTTCCTGTTAAATCTGGCTTATGACTTTGACAAAAGTCTTGGCAAAAAGTGAAAGGAATATTAGTGATTCAAAATGTAGTAATTTTAAGGGAGAGAATAATTCTGTGTATTGTAGGTAGCTCTGGTTTGGGTATCTCATGCATCTTAAGCCTTGCTATCACCTTTTTCTAGTCTAAAAATAGATGTCACCGAACTATATGGAGTGAAATATTTTCTTAAATTAAGAAAGGGAATACATTTGATGAGGTGCAAGTTTTGTTTCAACATAGAGCAAATAAACATAAAGCAGAGATGCTCCTCATTTTTTTTTTTTTTCATTCCAACTTCTTTTGTAATGTTGCAGTAACACACTTCAGGCTTTTTCAGAATGGCCTTAAAATTTTCCGTGCTTCAATGACTAATCATTTTATTGCCAATAGAAGCAATTTCGACTGTTGCAATTTAATTGCAGTATTTCATTAGGAGGGACAGACCTTATGTCATGCAAATTACTTGAGCAAGGCAGGCAGAAAGATCAGACAGAAAGGGGATAATCTTGTCAAGGCAGGTAGATGTTGTGTACAGGTGAATATTGTTAGTCCAGTGTAATTTGCTGCTGGTTTAGGGACTCTATTGTGATTTTCAACTCCTCATATGTACAAGCAAGTATTTCTAAGGCAGTACTACATTTTTCTTTCTTTTTTGAGGGGAGTGGGGGGGGTTCTGCCATCTCTAGACTGAAAATAAAGTATTGTTTATTCTCAATTCCCCCTCTATCAATTCTTGATTAGGCTATTGCAGTTCCTCTTTTATGAATTCCCTGGCTTGTTTACTTTAGGAAGAGTGTTCATAGTTGTACAAACAGTGTTAGCTTTGTAAATATTGCTCAGTGCAATATGCTAGTTGTATTTTTGATCTTTTTTTCTTTTAAAAAACCAAAACAAAACTGGCTTCCAATAAAAGGTTATGTAGTCTGTTTTTTGTGCTTGTGTTTGGTCTTGCTTCCAGCTGTTGACAAAAGTTTTGTTTCTCATTATTAACTTTTGAGGCTCTTCTGAACATGCCACGCAGCTTTTAATTGTAAAAAGTAATCTTATTTTATATAGTATCTGACTCCCTCCTTAGCAGTATCCAGTAGGGAATTATTTGTAAGGTAACTTTCTGTGAGATGAGACTGATTTAAGTGTTGAACTCTCTAGTCTACTCTCCTTTTTTTCTTTTTTAACTGAGAGAAGGAATATATTTCATTGCATTTTATGCACCAAAATTATAACTTTAGGATTAAACTCCCTGAGGCTATGGTGACACATTTTTCCTTTTTTATTTGTCAGCTATTTGGGGTAAGAGACAACATGATAGTTGTCTTTCTTGAAACTGTTGTTATAACAACATGTAATTAAAAAAAAGTCAGTAGTTATGTCCATATGACTTGTGTAGTACTGTACATAATAAAAATAATTTTGTGTAAAAACATACCATGAAAAAGAGCTGATACTTCTGCTATAAAACTGTGCCAAATTCGTATACCAGCTTGTCAGTTCTGGACAGCTGAGTTCAGGTCTCACGTCAAGAACTGAATTAAATGAAAAGGTTTTGTTCGGTCTTATTTTGTACAGCAGTCTATTGGTGGAGTGATTTATAAAGAAAGATGCTTTCTTTCCAGGAGCTGTGCTTGTTCTTTTCTCTGAGAATTTCTAGGAAGCCAGAAGAAAGCTTTGCCTTCTCTGCTTTTAAAAGGAGGTAGTTTTTGTTTTCTGCCACACGCTGGCTAGCTCAGCCGAGGAGCCTCCACGTCGAGCTATGTGCAGGCAAGGTGGCAGTGCCTGGGGGTGGCGGCAGGGTATTGGGGTGACCTTGCCGAGCAGGAGAAAAGCAGCCTTGTCTCTTTGCTTGTTTCCTACACAAGTTTTCCAGCCAGCTAACTGGTCACGTGTGGGTTGTCCTGCTGCTTTATAAGTGAAAAGGCGGCCAGATAAACCCTTCGTGACAGTGGAGATAGTGGCTGTCACACGCTAAATCTGCTTCCCCACCCACTTTCCAGCAGAGCCAGCCTTGGGGCAGGGTGATGGCAGATCTGCTGCCTGCCTTCCTCCGGGGTAAGCCTGTCTCCACCCCAGGAGGAATGCGATGGGTTTCAGTGGTGCAGGCCAGCACGTTCCTCTCTCTGGGGTTAGAGTTACCGCCAAGCTCTTCAGGACTTCTGCCTCAAAAGAAAACGGGGGGGGGGGGAAG